>NW_020254293.1:0-1255 GCF_003255815.1 Theropithecus gelada
GAAAAAGCAGGGCAGAAAAGCTGGAAATTCAAAAAATAAGAGCGCATATCCCCCGGCAAAGGAGCGCAGCTCATCGCCAGCAACGGATCAAAGCTTGACGGAGAATGACTTTGACGAGATGAGAGAAGAAGGCTTCAGTCCATCAAACTTCTCAGAGCTAAAGGAGGAATTACGTACCCAGCGCAAAGAAACTAAAAATCTTGAAAAAAAAGTGGAAGAATTGATGGCTAGAGTAATTAATGCAGAGAAGGTCATAAACGAAATGAAAGAGATGAAAACCATGACACGAGAAATACATGACAAATGCACAAGCTTCAGTAACCAACTGGATCAACAGGGAGAAAGAGTATCAGCGATTGAGGATCAAATGAACGAAATGAAGCGAGAAGAGAAACCAAAAGAAAAAAGAAGAAAAAGAAATGAACAAAGCCTGCAAGAAGTATGGGATCATGTAAAAAGGCCAAATCTACGTCTGATTGGGGTGCCATTCTTAAAGAAAAGAATTTTAAACCCAGAATTTCATATCCAGCCAAACTAAGTTTCATAAGTGAAGGAGAAATAAAATCCTTTACAGATAAGCAAATGCTTAGAGATTTTGTCACCACTGGGCCTGCCTTACAAGAGACCCTGAAGGAAGCACTAAACATGGAAAGGAACAACCGGTACCAGCCATTGCAAAAACATGCCAAAATGTAAAGACCATCAAGGCTAGGAAGAAACTGCATCAACTAAAGAGCAAAATGACCAGTTAATATTATAATGGCAGGATCAAGTTCACACATAACAATATTAACCATTTTTTTTTAATTTATTTATTATTATTATACTTTAAGTTGTAGGGTACATGTGCATAACGTGCAGGTTTGTTACATATGTATACTTGTGCCATGTTGGTCTGCTGCACCCATCAACTCGTCATTTACATCAGGTATAACTCCCAATGCAATCCCTCCCCCCTCCCCCCTCCCCATGATAGGCCCCGGTGTGTGATGTTCCCCTTCCTGAGTCCAAGTGATCTCATTGTTCAGTTCCCACCTATGAGTGAGAACATGCGGTGTTTGGTTTTCTGTTCCTGTGATAGTTTGCTAAGAATGATGGTTTCCAGCTGCAACCATGTCCCTACAAAGGACGCAAACTCATCCTTTTTTATGGCTGCATAGTATTCCATGGTGTATATGTGCCACATTTTCTTAATCCAATCTGTCACTGATGGACATTTGGGTTGATTCCAAGTCTTTGCTATTGTGAATAGTGC
>NW_020254294.1:0-1254 GCF_003255815.1 Theropithecus gelada
CAAGAATCCTTTCGCTAAGACAGTTCTGGTGGAATTGGCAAAGGGATATTTGGAAGCCCATACAGGGCTATGGTGAAAAAGGAAATATCCTCATATGAAATCTGGAAAGAAGATTTCTGAGAAGCTGCTTAGTGTTCTGTTAATTCATCTCACAGAGTTACATCTGTATTTCGTGCATCTCCTTGCTAGCCTTATTTCTGTGGAATCTGAGAAGAGATATTTCAGATAACTTTGAAGAGTATAGGGCCAAAGGAAATATCCTCCGATAACAAAGAGAAAGAAGCTTTCTGAGAAACTACTTTGTGTTCTGTGAAATCATCTCGCAGAGTTACAGCTTTCCCCTCAAGAAGCCTTTCGCTAAGACAGTTCTAGTGGAATTGGCAAAGTGATATTTGAAAGCCCATAGAGGGCTAAGATGAAAAAGGAAATATCCTCAGATGAAATCTGGAAAGAAGCTTTCTGAGAAACTGCTTAGTGTTCTGTTAATTCATCTCCCAGAGTTACATCTGTATTTCGTGGATGTCTTTGCTAGCCTTATTTCTGTGGAATCTGAGGACAGAGATTTCGGATCCCTTTGAAGACTATAGGGCCAAAGGAAATATTCTCCGATAACAAAGAGAAAAAACTTTCTGAGAGACTTCTTTGTGTTCTGTGAAATCATCTCACAGAGTTACAGGTTTCCCCTCAAGAAGCCTTTCGCTAAGACAGTTCTAGTGGAATTGGCAAAGTGATATTTGTAAGCCCATAGAGGGCTATGATGAAAAAGGAAATATCCTCAGATGAAACCTGGAAAGAAGCTTTCTGAGAAAGTGCTTAGTGTTCTGTTAATTCATCTCACAGAGTTACATCTGTGTTTCGAGCATTTCTTTGCTAGCCTTATTTCTGTGGAATCTGAGAACAGATATTTCGGATCGCTTTGAAAACTATTGGGCCAATGGAAATATCCTCTGATAAAAAAGAGAAAGAAGCATTCTTGGAAACTTCTTTGTGTTCTGTGAAATCATCTCTCAGAGTTACACCTTCTCCCTCAAGAAGCCTTTCGCTAAGACAGTTCTTGTGGAATTGGCAAAGTGATATTTGGAGGCCCTTAGAGGGCTATGGTGAAAAAGGAAATATCCTCAGATGAAATCTGGAAAGAAGCTTTCTGAGAAAGTGCTTAGTTGTCTGTTAATTCATCTCACAGATTTATATCTGTATTTCGAGCATGTCTTTGCTATTCTTATTTCTGTGGAATCTGAGAACAGATATTTCGGA
>NW_020254295.1:0-1254 GCF_003255815.1 Theropithecus gelada
CATCCTCCTCTTTCTCACCTGTAGGGGCTCATTTTCCTTCCCCTCAGACCAGAAAGAGAGAGATACTTTGGGGATTCTTTTTGTCTGTAGCCAGGATGTATTTAGTTTCTTTAAGCCTCCTCTGATTGGCCAGTTTTGTATGTTGCCTGTTTTTAGTTTTCAAAGTAAGAAAAATCTTATGATTCTCCTGATGCTGTATAAGTCTATGCTTTCAGATTAATGTGAAATATTATTTAAAAATAAGATTTCTGGGCTGGGTGCAGTGTCTCACGCCTGTGATCCCAGCACTTTGGGAGGCCAGAGGCGGGGGGATCATGAGGTCAGGAGATGGAGACCACTCTGGCTAACATGGTGAAACCCTGTCTCTACTAAAAATACAAAAAATTAGCGAGGCATGGTGGTGGGCACCTGTAGTCCCAACTACTCAGGAGTCTGAGGCAGAAGAATGGTGTGAACCTGGGAGGCGGAGCTTGCACTGAGCTGAGATCAAAGCCACTGCACTCCAGCCTGGGCGACAGAGGGAGACTCCATCTCAAAAAAAAAAAAAAAAAAAAAAAAAAAAAAAAAAAAAAAAAAAAAAAAGAAAAGAAAAAGAAAAAACAAAAAGATTTCTGTAAAACTGAAGCGCATCCAAAGAAGCCTGCTTTCCACTTGCCTTCTGGCCATCTTTCCTTTCTGCGGGGGTTCAAGAGTTTGGAGGCGTTGGATCTGGCATCAGAGTGGTCACCTTCCCCTCTGATGGGGAAGCCCAGTGGCCTTAGGAATAAATGAAGTCGGTACTGAGGAAAGGAAAACTCAGAGGACCGAGGAAGCACCGACTTTACATGCCTGTGGACTGCAGGAACTCTTTATGGCAGGAGCTGGTCTTTTTTTATTTTATTTTTTCTTTTTTTTCCTTTAAGTTCTGGGATACATGTGCTGAACATGCAGGTTTGTTACATAGGTATACATGTGCCATGGTGGTTTGCTGTACCTGTCAACCCATCATCTAGGTTTTAGCCCCACAGGCATTAGGTATTCGTCTTAATGCTCTCTTTCCCCCTTTTTCCTACCCCCTGACAGGCCCTGGTGTGTGATGTTCCCAGGAGTGGGAGTCTCTAAGGGGTGAAAGGAGAGAGAAAACAGACCGGACTAGCACTCTGCTGAGTTCCGCAGTGCTCTGGCTACCTAACATCGTGCCTTTGCTATTATCTCCCTGCTCGTGCCCCTGGGTTCACGTCCTAGAACAGAGCCCTGGGGAACCCCGGAGCTGTG
>NW_020254296.1:0-1254 GCF_003255815.1 Theropithecus gelada
CCATCAAAGATCAAAAGAGACAAAGAAGGCCATTACATAATGGTAAAGGGATCAATTCAACAGGAAGAGCTAACTATCCTAAATATATATGCACCCAATACAGGAGCACCCAGATTCATAAAGCAAGTCCTTAGAGACTTACAAAGAGACTTAGACTCCCATACAATAATAATGGGAGACTTCAACACTCCATTGTCAACATTAGACAGATCAACGAGACAGAAAGTTAACAAGGATATCCAGGAATTGAACTCATCTCTGCAGCAAGCAGACCTAATAGACATCTATAGAACTCTCCACCCCAAATCAACAGAATATACATTCTTCTCAGCACCACATCGTACTTATTCCAAAATTGACCACGTAATTGGAAGTAAAGCACTCCTCAGCAAATGTACAAGAACAGAAATTATAACAAACTGTCTCTCAGACCACAGTGCAATCAAACTAGAACTCAGGACTAAGAAACTCAATCAAAACCGCTCAACTACATGGAAACTGAACAACCTGCTCCTGAATGACTACTGGGTACATAACGAAATGAAGGCAGAAATAAAGATGTTCTTTGAAACCAATGAGAACAAAGATACAACATACCAGAATCTCTGGGACACATTTAAAGCAGTGTGTAGAGGGAAATTTATAGCACTAAATGCCCACAAGAGAAAGCAGGAAAGATCTAAAATTGACACTCTAACATCGCAATTAAAAGAACTAGAGAAGCAAGAGCAAACACATTCGAAAGCTAGCAGAAGGCAAGAAATAACTAAGATCAGAGCAGAACTGAAGGAGATAGAGACACAAAAAACCCTCCAAAAAATCAATGAATCCAGGAGTTGGTTTTTTGAAAAGATCAACAAAATTGACAGACCACTAGCAAGACTAATAAAGAAGAAAAGAGAGAAGAATCAAATCGACGCAATTAAAAATGAAAAAGGGGATATCACCACCGACCCCACAGAAATACAAACTACCATCAGAGAATACTATAAACACCTCTACGCAAATAAACTGGAAAATCTAGAAGAAATGGATAATTTCCTGGACACTTACACTCTTCCAAGACTAAACCAGGAAGAAGTTGAATCCCTGAATAGACCAATAGCAGGCTCTGAAATTGAGGCAACAATTAATAGCCTACCAACCAAAAAAAGTCCAGGACCAGATGGATTCACAGCTGAATTCTACCAGAGGTACAAGGAGGAGTTGGTACCATTCCTTCTGAAACTATTCCAATCAATAGAAAAAGAGGGA
>NW_020254297.1:0-1254 GCF_003255815.1 Theropithecus gelada
GAGGATATTTCCTTTGGCCCTATAGTCTTCAAAGGAAATATCCTCTGATAACAAAGAGAAAGAATCTTTCTGAGAAACTTCTTTGTGTTCTGTGAAATCATCTCACAGAGTTACAGCTTTGCCCTCAAGAAGGCTTTCGCTGAGACAGTTCTTGTGGAATTGGCAAAGTGATATTTGCAAGCCCTTAGAGGGCTATGGTGAAAAAGGAAATATCCTCACATGAAGTCTGGAAAGAAACTTTCTGAGAAACTGCTTAGTGTTCTGTTAATTCATCTCACAGAGTTACATCTGTATTTCTTGGATCTCTTTGCTAGCCTTCTTTCTGTGGAATCTGAGAACAGATATATCGGATCCCTTTGAAAACTATAGGGCCAAAGGAAATATACTCCGATAAGAAAGAGAAAGAAGCTTTCTGAGAAACTTCTTTGTGTTCTGCGAAATCATCTCACAGAGTCACAGCCTTCCCCTCAAGAAGCCTTTTGCTTACACAGTTCTTGTGGAATTGGTAAAGTGATATTTGGAAGCCCCTAGAGGGCTATGGTGAAAAAGCAAATATCCTAAATGAAATCTGGAAAGAAGCTTTCTGAGAAACTGCTCTGTGATGTGTGACTTCTACTCACAGAGTTACATCTGTATTTAGTGGATCTCTTTGCTAGCCGTATTTCTGTGGAATCTTAGAACACATATTTCGGATCCCTTTGAAGAGTATAGGGCCAAAGGAAATATCCTACGATAACAAAGAGAAAGAAGCTTTCTGAGAAACTTCTTTGTGTTCTGTGAAATCAACTCACAGAGTTGTAGATTTCCCCTCAAAAAGCCTTTCGATAAGACAGTTCTTTTGAAATTGGCAAAGTGATATTTGGAAGCCCATAGAGATCTATGGTGAAAAAGGAAATATCCTCAGAAGATATCTGCAAATAAGCTTTCTGAGAAACTACTTAGTGTTCTGTTAATTCATCTCACAGAGTTACATCTGTATTTCGTGGATCTCTTTGCTAGCCTTATTTCTGTGGAATCTGATAACAGGTATTTCGGATCCCTTTGACGACTCTAGGGCCAAAGGAAATATCCTCCGATAACAAAGAGAAAAAAGGTTTCTGAGAAACTTCTTTGTGTTTTGTGAAATCATCTCAGAGAGTTTACGCTTTCCCCTCAAGAAGCCTTTCGCTAAAACAGTCCTTGTGGAATTGGCAAGTGATATTTGGAAGCCCATAGAGGGCTATGGTGAAAAAGGAAATATCCTCAGATGACTTC
>NW_020254298.1:0-1254 GCF_003255815.1 Theropithecus gelada
CTGAGCACCTGGAGTCTGGTCAGGCAAGGCAGCCAAGCAGGCCAGGTGGGCTAGGGGTAGGAGCGGGGAGGCTTCCAGAAACAGGAAACAAATTCCCTCCAGCTAGTGTCAGCTCTAGTGGGGGCGGGGTGGCTGGCTCTGATGTGTCCCTCTCTCTGGGAGGGAGACCCTGACGGTGGCACAGCACTGGTGCCCACCCTCCAGGTAGAGCGGGGAGATGGAGCGTGTCCACTGCCCCACGGCAACGTCACCCTGTCCAAGTGGGTCCCGCGGCTGGGGAAGGGGCTATCATGTGATTAAGGATGTGGGTATGCTCATGAGGTCACCCCAGACTAGGAGATTGCTGGATGGGCACAAGCCCCCCCAACCCGGGGAGGTTGAGGCAGGGGTGTGCCGTCTCACCCGTTTCGAGCAAAGTTGGCCCAGTACTTCATCGTCTTCCTGCTTAGCCGCTCCTCCTCCTCAGTGAATTTAACTGCAGAGAGGAAGGGGACATGTGTCTTAGTCAGGATGGCCCACCTCAGCATTCCAGGTGGAGCTTGTCCATGACCCCCCAGCCCTTGGTCCCTAGTCCCGCTTCTCTGCTTTTTCTCCCACTGCCCTCAGAAGCCAGTCCTCCCCCTTTACAAACTTTCCCCTTAGCCCAGGCTCTGGCTGACTCCATCATGGGCAGCTTCCTGGCCCTGAAGGCCCCTTCTTCCTTCTGTCACTGGCAGTCATTGAAGAAACAAACGTCCTGAAAACCTGCTCTGCACCAGGCAGACACCCAAGGGTGGGGAGGGACGGAGGGAGCACAGGCCACAGTCTGAAGGGTCATGAATTCTAATCCTGGCACAGCCTTTGGAGCTGTAACATCTTGGACGCCTGATCTCATCCTGTCTCTGAGCCTCAGTTTCCTTATCTGGGCAGTGAGGACAATCAATCACCCCTCAGGGACCCAGCCAGGGACCCAGCCCACCTCCCGGGAAAGGAAGAAGACTCACCGTAGTTGCCCCAGAAGAAATTTCCGAAAACAAAAGGAATCTCATCACCATGGTTTGCCTTCACGTGCGGCGGCCTGATATTCTTGACCCAGCTGGGCTGATGCTGGAACTCATAGAAGTACACAGGGGCCCGGGAACCTGTGAGGTGGACAGCCCGTGACACAAGGGCCCCTCTCCTGAAGCCTTCTTGCCTCACCCATGGGGATAAGATACCCAGGTCCAAAGCTGGCTGGAATCTGGACAGTGGGGTGTGGAGCCCCAGGCTGGGGCA
>NW_020254299.1:0-1254 GCF_003255815.1 Theropithecus gelada
TTAATAGAATTGACATGTTGAAACCATTTGGGCTTGAACTTGTTTAGAGGAAGATTTCTTTTTTTACTAAATTTGTTTAATCCATTAATATAAGTTTAATAAGACTTCATTTACCTAAAACGTTCACAAGTTTCATGGTTTTCAGTATGCAGAAATTGAATTTCCGTTGTTAAAAGTTTTTATTCATCTTGATATTATTGTGAAAGAAATCATTTCTTAACTTCACTTTTCAAAATTGTAAGTAGTCTATAGAATTATAGTTGATTTTTATATTATAATTGTATATCTCATGTCTTTGTTAAACATTATTATAGGAAAGTAATAGATAACCCTTCCTAAATCCTTAGGAATCTCTCCAGATATAATCGTGCCATCACTGAATAAAGACAGTTTTATGCCATCCTTTCCCATCTGTATGCCTTTAATTTCTCTTCTGGGTCTCACTGCATTGTCTTAGACTGCCTATAAAATACATTTGACCCATGACCAATACAGGAGTTAGGGCCACCAACTTCCTCCTACACAGTCAAAAATCCACGTATAACTTTTGACTCACCGAAAACTGAACTACTACTAGCCTACGCTGACCTGAAACCTTACGAAAAACATAAACAGTTAACGCTTAAATAGATTAAAATCTACATGTATTTTATGCATTCATGACATGCCTAACTTTTCTTAATTTTTTCAACATCTCTAGACTATGTGGCTCATCTGTCAGTTTTTTCAAACTGTGAAAAAAAAAAAATCTCCTCCAAATTTTCCAATGTATTTGTGGGAAAAAAATTATCCTATATGTGGACCTTCACAGTTCAAACTCATGTGTTCAGGAATCAACTGCTTTTATTAGCAGTGCAAAGAGGGAACATCCATGCTCTTTTTCCAGTCTTAGGTGCAAATTATTCAAACCCATATCATTAAGTATGATGTAAGCTGTATGTTTTTCATAGATGCTGTATATTAGGTTAATGATTGCCATGCTATTCTTAGTTTGTTGACCCATTTAAAAATGAATGAATGTCTAATTTTATCAAATGGTTCTTCCACATCTATTGGGATGATCTTATGGTATTTTTCTTTTATTCTTTTAATCTTGTGGGTTTTAATAACTAATTTTAAATTGTCAAACAACCTTACATTTCTGGAATAAAACACATTTGCTCATGATACATGACTATTTTCTATTTTGCTTAATAGCTAATATTTAATTTAAATTTTTTATTTTTACAAGAAATGCTATTTCATAGTTTCCTT
>NW_020254300.1:0-1253 GCF_003255815.1 Theropithecus gelada
CTGAGACAATGGGGTTTTCTAAATATACAATCATGTCATCTGCAAAGTGGGACAATTTGACTTCTTCTTTTCCTAACTGAATACCCTGGATTTCTTTCTCTTGCCTGATTGCCCTAGCCAGAACTTCCAACACTATGTTGAATAGGAGTGGTGAGAGAGGGCATCCCTGTCTTGTGCCAGTTTTCAAAGGGAATTTTTCCAGTTTTTGCCCATTCAGTATGATATTGGCTGTGGGTTTGTCATAAATAGTTCCTATTATTTTGAGGTACGTTCCATCAATACCGAATTTATTGAGCGTTTTTCACATGAAGGGCTGTTGAATTTAGTCAAAAGCCTTTTCTGCATCTATTGAGATAATCATGTGGTTCTTGTCTTTGGTTCTGTTTATATGCTGGATTACATTTATTGATTTGCGAATGTTGTACCAGCCTTGCATCCCAGGGATGAAGCCCACTTGATCATGGTGGATAACTTTTTGATGTCTTGCTGAATCCGGTTTGCCAGTATTTTATTGAGGATTTTTGCATCAATGTTCATCAGGGATATTGGTCTAAAATTCTCTTTTTTTGTTGTATCTCTGCCAGGCATTGGTATCAGGATGATGTTGGCCTCATAAAATGAGTTAGGGAGGATTCCCTCTTTTTCTATTGATTGGAAGAGTTTCAGAAGGAATGGTACCAGCTCCTCCTTGTACTTCTGGTAGAATTCAGCTATGAATCCATCTGGTCCTGGACTTTTTTTGGTTGGTAGGCTATTAATTATTGCCTGAATTTCAGAGCCTGCTATTGGTCTATTCAGGGATTCAACTTCTTCCTTGTTTAGCCTTGGAAGAGTGTAAATGTCCAGGAAATTATCCATTTCTTCTAGATTTTCTAGTTTATTTGCGGAGAGGTGTTTATAGTATTCTGTGAGGGTAGTTTGTATTTCTGTGGGATCGGTGGTGATATCCCCTTTATCATTTTTTATTGCATCTATTTGATTCCTTTCTTTTCTTCTTTATTAGTCTTGCTAGTCGTCTGTCAATTTTGTTGATCTTTTCAAAAACCAACTCCTGGATTCATTGATTTTGTGGACGGTTTTTTGTGTTTCTATCTCCTTCAGTTCTGCTCTGATCTTAGTTATTTCTTGCCTTCTGCCAGCTTTTGGATGCGTTTGCTCTTGCTTCTCTAGTTCTTTTAATTGTGATGTTAGAGTGTCAATTTTAGTTCTTTCCTGCTTTCTCTTGTGTGCATTTAGTGCTATAAATTTCCCTC
>NW_020254301.1:0-535 GCF_003255815.1 Theropithecus gelada
AAAAGAAAGAAGCTTTCTGAGAAACTTCTTTCTGTTCTGTGAAATCATCTTACAGCGTTACAGCTTTCCGCTCAGGAAGCCTTTCGCTAAGACTGTTCTTGTGGAACTGGCAAAGTGATATTTGGGAGCCTCTAGAGGGCTATGGTGAAAAAGGAAATATCCTCAGATGAAATCTGGAAAGAAGCTCTCTGAGAAACTGCTTAGTATTCTGTTAATTCATCTCACAGAGTTACATCTGTATTTCTTGCATCTCTTTGCTAGCCTGATTTCTGTGAATCTGAGAACAGATATTTCGGATCATTTTGAAGACTATAGGGCCAAAGGAAATATCCTCCGATAACAATGAGAAAGAAGCTTTCTGAGAAACTTCTTTCTCTTCTGTGAAATCATCTCACAGAGTTGCAGCATTCCACTCAAGATGCCTTTCGCTAAGAGAGTTCTTGTGGAATTGGCAAAGTGATATTTGGAAGCCCATAGTGGGCTATGGTGAAAAAGGAAATATCCAGATTTCATCTGAGGATATTTCCTTTTTCAC
>NW_020254301.1:570-1253 GCF_003255815.1 Theropithecus gelada
AAAGGAAATATCCTCAGATGAAATCTGGAAAGAAGCTTTCTGAGAAACTGCTTAGTGTTCTGTTAATTCATCTCACCGAGTTACATCTGTATTTCGTGCATCTCTTTGCTAGCCTTATTTCTGTGGAATCGGAGAACAGATATTTCGAATCCCTTTGAAGACTATAGGGCCAAAGGAAATATCCTACGATAACAAAGAGAAAGAAGCTTTCTTAGAAACTTCTTTGTGTTCTGTGAAATCATCTCACAGGGTTACAGCTTTCCCATCAAGAAGCCTTTCGCTAAAACAGTTCGTGTGGCATTGGCAGGATGATATCTGGAAGCCCATAGATGGGTATGGTTAAAAAGGAAATATCCTCAGATGAAATCTGGAAAGAAGCTTTCTGAGAAACTGCTTAGTGTTCTGTTAATTCATCTCACAGAATTACATCTGTATTTCGTGCGTCTCTTTGCTAGGCTTATTTCTGTGGAACCTGAGCACAGATATTTCGGATCCCTTTGAAGATTGTAGGGCCAAATGAAATATCCTCCGATAACAATGAGAAAGAAGCTTTCAAAGAAACTTCTTTGTATTCTGCGAAATCATCTCACAGAGTTTCTGCATTCCACTCAAGAAGCCTTTCGCTAAGACAGTTTTTGTGGAATTGGCAAAGTGATATTTGGAAGCCCATACAGAGCTATGGT
>NW_020254302.1:0-7534 GCF_003255815.1 Theropithecus gelada
ACACTTGGAGGGGAAGGGGTTGGGCCAGAGGCGGAGATGATCTCATCACGGAGGGTGTGGCTAGGTAGGTATTGGTTTCTCTGGTCGGAGGTCATGTTGCGCCTGCGCTGTCAGTTGGTAATTTTCCCGGGCGCAGGATGGGGCCTGCGCTACAAAGTAACAATTTTCGCAGCGCGGGGGGGAAAAACAGGTGAAGAAAAAACAGGAAGAGCGCCATCTTTTATGAGGTATTGATACAAAAGAGAAACAACAAATCTAGGGAGGAGGTAGAAGGTGGAAAGGAATAGAGCTCGGGCGTTTAATCATTAATTATTATTTGCTATGGCCGGGGCGCGCAGCTCCGGACAGGTCCCCCTTTTTATTGTTTTATGATAAGAAATAACCCCTCGGGAACTGCGCCTGTCTTAGGTTGGGTCATCTCATCCCCATCTTCTAGGCCCGTCATGGGATAAGGCAGCAGCAAGGGCGGCCCTCCTGTCTTAGGCTCCGATGGGGATAGTGTCCTCTTTACCCGTCATTGACTGTCCAGTTCAGCACACAGGGGAGGTAGTCTTATTAAAGTAAATAAGACTCACCATTTTCCGTCATCTCAAGGCGATGATAATGGACCTGTATAGGCTTGGCCTGGAAGGCCTCGATTTGTTGTCTAACAAACGCCATAAGCTTATTAAGGATTATAGGCCCGAGAGTGAGAAAAAGTAGAAGAGTAAGTAAAGGACCAAGGAATGGCAGGAGATAGGGGAGAAGTCCAATCGAGTCCAGTCCACAAGGGATTGGCGGCCAGGCCTTTTCTGCGCTTTTCTAGTTCTTCTTGTAACGTTTTTATCTTATCTCTGATGATTCCGGATTTGTTGGCGTAAAAACAGCACTTTTCCTGTAAAGCCAAACAGATCCCTCCCTGTTCTGTCGTTAGCAAATCTAGACCTCTTCTATTTTGGAGAACTACTTCTGCTAATGAATCTACTTGATCTTGTAAATCTTGTATAGTACTGGATAAGGTCTGTACATCCGAAATTAATTGATTGGATAATTTGGTATATTGGGTTAGTGAGACTCCTAGGCCTGTGGCTCTTGTAGTAAAAGCAGTGGTGATTCCTAGTCCGGCCAACAAGGGAATAAATTGTACGGCTCGTTTTGGTCTATAAATAAAATGTTCGATAGTGGGGATGGGGATAGGTTCATCTCCAGGGATGATATCAATGTCGGGGAGAAGAGTGGCCAGAACACAAAGCCCTGTCCAATTTGTAGGTAGATAAGTATATGCCATGTTGTTTCCACAGATGAAAACCGAGCCATTTACAGCACACAAAGGGTTAGTGGCATTGATTATGGAGGCACAGTTGTCAAACACAACATAGCCTAGATCAATTTCTTTCGTGTTATTATATGACGGTGAAAAGAGACAAGAGGAATTAGAAAACGTCATCGGTTGAACTAAGAGGGGAGAAATAATAGGACAGGAATTATTTACCAAGGATTCATTTGAGTAATTGACATAGGACGACAAAAGGTTAGGTATAGTTAGAGGAATAGGGGGGCCCATTTTAAGACAAAGCCAACAATCGTGGGCTAGTCTTGTATTGGACATTTGAAGTAAATTGTAAGTAGCATTGAGGATATCAAAAGTTTGAGCATCGAGCCTAAAATTATCTCTAATCTCAGGCAGGGCTAAGGGGTGATATTGAAGTTCAGGATATAGAGCTTTATGAATCTCTTCTAATTTTCTCTGGACGGTTTTAATTCTTGCAGTATCTAATGGGCCTCCTCCATCAGAAATGTGAATGGGAGCGGTAGTGCTCCAACAAACAGGCTTTCCTTTTTGGCCGTTACAAGGAGATTGTACAAGTTTATTAGTGGATCCTAATACTTGTACGTCATTGGTACCTCCAGTTTGTGTTTTTAGTAACGTGGCCGTATAGTATGTCTTATTGCCTGATTTGCATTGTTGATAGGAGGTATAACAGGAACTATGTATAGAAGATTGAAAAGAGCTACAAGGGCATTCTAGGAGCGGCCCGCTAGGTGAGGTGTCTCTTGGGGTAGACTTACATTTCCATAACTGGTTTGGCATTAGGTAAGCTGTCTTGCCCAAGCAAGTCACCTGGGTGATTCTGTCTGACGGAGGTTCAGATATTTGTCCTCCGCTGCAGTCACAAGGCTGGCCGTATTGTTTTCATATTAATTCTCTCGCTTTACGAGGGTCACCAAAACCTGCATAGACTGTCACTATGCTATATAGAGCGATTATTTTCCAAAGGACTCTCATTTTAGGCTTCATTTTCTGAAAAACAAAAAGGAAGAAACTTCTCAGGGAGATTTATCTTCCCTGGACTGACAATGGTTATGATTTATTTGTCTTACCAATCTTTCAGGCAGCCATCTGGCTGCATCATTTTTTTGCGAGAAGATGCATACTGAGCCTCTTCCCCAAATTAAAACTGGATCGGGGCCATGCCATGAATTATCAAGTGGATCTTTCCATTTTACCATTGCGAACTGTTTTTGAGATTCAGGATGCCAGAAACGGTCGGCAGCCGATTTTCCATGACTGTCCAAATTTAAAAAATTAAGGATAAACAGGGCATGATTGAGTATGTTTCTGGGGGTACCCTTCACGGGGTACCAGCTCCCCCCTTTTAATTTTGTGATAACAGTTTTTAATGACAGATGGGCTCTTTCTACTATACCTTGTCCTTGGGGATTGTAGGGAATGCCTGTGGTATGTTTAATTTGTAGGGTATTACAGAATTGTAAAAAGGCTTTGGCTATATAACCAGGGCCATTATCTGTTTTGATTTGTTTGGGTATTCCTAAGATAGAAAAGCAATGTAATAAATGAGCTATGACATGTTTGGTGGCCTCTCCTGTTTGGAGAGTTGCAATAATGAACCCACTATAGGCGTCTATGTATACATGGATATATTTTAATTGACCGAATTCTGAGTGGTGAGTAATGTCCATTTGTCAGATTTCGTTGGGGATGAGTCCTCGGGGGTTAACTCCTAAATGAGGAACAGGTAAATACGTTATGCAGTTGGCGCATTGTTTAACTATTTGTCGAGCTTGTTCTCTAGTAAGTTTAAACATGAGCCTTAAGGTTTGGGCGTTTAAATGATGTAAGGTGTGTGCTTTTTGTGTTTGTTGTAAATTGTCTATAGTGACTGTGGCTATGGTTTTTGTTGCCGTGTCGGCTGTTGTGTTACCTTGTGTTAAAGGTCCCGGTAATCCTGAATGTGCTCTAATATGCCCAAGGAAAAAGGGAGTAGTCCTTTTTTGAATAAGTTGTTGACATTGTAAAAATAGGTTAGCTGTGTCTGAAATATGTTTAATTTGAGGCACGGTCTCTAAGAGGGGTATTGAATGAGTCAGGTAGGCGCTGTCTGTGTAAATGTTAAGTGGCTGACAAGGAAAAGCTGATAATGCTGCAATTATAGCTTGCAATTTGACCAGCTGAGCTGATGTATAAGTGGTCTGGAATTTAACGATTACATTATTGTAGGTGTAAGCGGCAAGCCCTGTGGAAGATCCATCAGTGAAAATTAGTAATGCGTCATTGAGAGGTTCTTTACTGGTAATATGGGGAAACACAAACGCATGAAGTTTGTAAAATTGAATGAGTTTGTTAGGTGGGTAATGGTTGTCAATTGTGTCAGTGTAAGAAGCGCAAGCAATTGGCCAGGCTTCCGTATTTTGTAACAGCCAATGGATGTGTGATTGAGTGCAGGGCTGTATAATGGTAGAGGGTTCTATTCCAAAGTATTTTCTACTGTTTTTTCTTCCCAAGATAATTTAGATCAGCTATTGTATCATAATAAGGCAACAAAACCTTTTTAGGGGAGGAGGGCAGGTGTACCCACATAATGGGATTGTTCTGCCAGAATAAGCCAGTAGGGGTTATTGTTGTGTTAAAAATAATGAATATTAATGGCTGAGAATAATTAATACTGGTAACAAATTGTGTTGCAATGGCATGTTTTACCTGTTGGAGTGCTATTAATGTTTCTTTGGTAATGGACCTGGGAGATTTTGGATTAGAGTCTCTTTTTAATATATCAAAAAGAGGTTTTAACTCTCCTGTAGTGAGCTTTAAATATGGCCGAAGCCAATTTATGTCTCCCAGTAGTTTTTGGAAATCATTTAAAGTTTTTAAATGATCACGACGTATAACGGCCTTTTGATTAACGACTTTGGGTCCATTAATTTGGAAACCAAGATAGGTGTATGGATCTTGTAATTGTACCTTTTCTGGGGCTATTTGTAGTCCGGCTGCTGTTAACTCTTGTTTGAGTTGGGCAAAACACTGTAAGACTTGTTTGCCAATTTCTCCTGCTATTAAAATATCATTTATATAATGTATAATATACATTTGTGTCCATGTTTTTTTGACTGGCTCTATAGCAGCAGCTACATATTTTTGACACAAGGTAGGACTATTGGCCATACCCTGAGGTAAGACTTTTCATTGATAGCGCTTCATTGGTTGCTTAAAATTTGTAGATGGAAGACTAAAGGCAAATCTTTTTTGGTCAGCAGGGTGAAGGGGAATTGTAAAAAAGCAATTTTTAAGATCAATAATGATTTTAAAATATTTTTGAGGAATCGCAACCGGTGAAGGCAATCCTGGTTGTAAGGCACCCATAAGGACCATAGTGATATTTACTGCTCTTAAATCTTGTAAGAGTCTCCATTTACCAGACTTCTTTTTAATAACAAAAATAGGTGTATTTCAAGGAGAATTACTTTCTACAATATGTCCTGCTTCCAGTTGTTCCTGCACTAACTGTTGGGCGGCACTTAATTTATCATTGAGTAAAGGCCACTGATCAACCCAAACGGGCTCATCTGACTTCCAAGTAATGGGGTCAGCGCACCTTTGGGGTGCAGGTATGTCAGTGACCTGAGCTAAAAATTTTCAAACCCCTTTTTATTAAGTTGTCCTGAAACCAGTATAGGCTGTGGGATACCGTTTTCTCCTTTTCCAAGACCTTTACCAGGGGTGTATCCTTGAGTTAACATTTGTGCAGTAACTATATTATTTGGACTACACATTATAATTTTCATTTGAGCGAGCAGATCTCGCCCCCACAGGTTAACAGGTAGGTAAGGGATGACAAATGGCTTAATGAGGCCTGAATTGCTTTCTTTATCTGTCCATGTTAGGTATTTAGAACTTTGTTTAGGATTACTGCTTTGCCCAATTCCTCTCAAGTGAGTTAAAGTCTCTGTGGTAGGCCAATGAGAGGGCCAATCTTCTTGTTTAATGATAGTTACATCGGCCCCTGTGTCTATTAGCCCAGTGAATGCCTTCCCGTCTAACCATAAGGTTAGAGAGGGTTTTTGATTTGTAATTGGTTGCACCCAATATATATCTGATGATCCGAAACCTTTTATATTTGTATTAGAGTGTCGGATATTATTATCTGTTTTAACCAAAGGTAGTAGGATTAACTGAGCTATTTTAACTCCTTGAGGGACAGTAATAATATTATCAATAGCTCTGGCCATAATTTTAATTTTTCCCTCATAATCATTATCGATAACTCCAGGGAGGACTTGTAAGTCTCTCATGGTGACACTACTTCTTTCTAAAAGTAGCCCAAAAGTGTTAGGTGGTAAGGGTCCATATATTCCAGTATTTAAGGTTTGTGGTCCCATTTTAGGCGTTAGTACTGTGTGGGAGGTGGAACTGAGGTCCAGTCCTGCACTTCCTGGGGTTGCTCTACTAAGCTTTGAAATGGATTGCTGTTGCTGGCTGGAACAAAGCTGACTGCCCCATATGTTTGTTTTGGGACCTGGGGCTGGCCCCTCATCCCATTTCCCTGCCTGGGAGATAAAGGATTTCCTTGACTGTCAGTTTTAGATTTATATTCGTTTGCCCAGTGCCTTCCTCTTTTACACCTTGGGCAAAGGCCTGGGATTTTTGTTTCTGGATTTTTATTTTGGTTTTCATGGCAATCTTTTGCAAAGTGTCCCCTTTTACCGCACCTAAAACATCCCCCTTTATCTTTACCTTTGTTAATGAGGAAGTCTCTTACTGTTTGGCCGCTAAAAGCGGCGGCCATTGCTAGGCCTTGTTGATATGAGGGCCCAATATCTGAACAAAGGCGAATGTATCCTGTTAAATCTGTTTTCTTTTGATAAGGTCTGATTGCCGCTTGGCAGGCGGGGTTAGCGTTTTCATAAGCTAACTGTTTAACATAATCTACACCCGTTTCTGCATTTCCAAAAATTCTACCTGCCGTGGTCATAAGTCTATGCACAAAGTCTGAAAATGGCTCATCGGGTCCTTGTTTAACTGCCGTGAGTGAGGCCCCTGGATCTCCTTTAACGGGAAGTTTTCTCCAGGCTTTTGTAGCAGCAGCCTGGATTTGTGAGAACAATCCAGGATCATATTGCATTTGGGCCCGAGTGTCTGCATAATTACCTGAACCAGTTAACATATCAAAATCCCAACCGTTTTCTGCCTGTTGATTTCTTTTAGCTGTATCTCTACAATTTTCAAAGAACTCTGACTTCCAAATTAAGTGGTCTCCCCCAGAAAGGACTGCCCTAACTAAGGTATTCCAGTCTGTAGGAGTGAGCCAATTATCAGCCACAGATTCTACTATAGCAAGAGTATACGGAGCAGTAGCCCCATACTGAGAGGCAGCAGTCTTTAACTCTTTTATAATAGTAAAGTCAAACCCAGTATGATGTCTCCAAGCCTGTCCCTGTATATCTATGGTTTTAGTGACCAGAAAAACGTCTTTGGGGGAGGAGTCTTTTCTACGTCGGCTAGCAACCAACCCCCCTCTTGGAACATGCTGTCCAGGCCGCTGAGGTGGGTGCAAGGAACCCTCCATAGCGTCTGAGTTGGGTATTTTTTTATTTCCTGTTTTTAGCTTTTGGAGCCTAATTATCAATGATTGATGTAACTCTTCAAGTTTAATTTGCTCTTCTAGTTGAGCAATTTTTTGTTTTAATTCTTCTTTGGGATCTATTGCTGCCATAACAATGGGCGCAGAAGCCTCATTATATGTCTTATTATATGGGGGCGGGTATGAAGTAAAGGGAGGCAGATCAGGGTTGTGATATTTAGCTGCCTCTTCCTCTAAATTATCCCAATTTATGTCTGATTGATTAGGCTTATTAATTTCCTCCTCTTTTTGAAGCATCTGTAAAATTGGGTATTTTTTTGGTTTGTTTTCGTGTGGCATTTTTTTATCTGTTACTGAAGGAGACTTAATTTCCTCATGATCACTTTTGAGGGAAATGAGATCCTCCTCCGTATCTTGCGGAGGCTTTGCGAGGTTAGAGCGGGAGCTAACCTTTAAAATATGCTCTGTCTGAGCGACCGCAGCCATGACTTGCGGATCGGCCTCTTTCTTATCTATTAAATCTCTAATGAGGTTCCAATAAGAGAAGGCGGTCACAGGAATTTTTTTTGGCCCAAAAGTATTATAATAGTCCTGAAAACAATCCCCTACTCTACGCCATCTTTTAATATTAATAGTTCCTTCCTGTGGGAACCAAGGGCAAGTGTCTTTTACAAAAT
>NW_020254303.1:0-1253 GCF_003255815.1 Theropithecus gelada
AAAAAAAAAAATAAAATAATAAAATAAAAAATAAATAAAAAAAAATTATTCCTAAAGAAAACCATTTTAGGTTATCTCCCCCAACTCTTACTGTTTGTTTCCTTATTGCTTAATAAATATAAAAATGAATCTAATGGTTACAAACAAACAAAAAAAATTTAGTCCGGGAGCAGTGGCTCATGCCTGTAATCCCAGCACTTTGGGAGGCCGAGGCCAGCAGATCACTTGAAGCCAGGAGTTCGAGACTAGCCCGGCCAACGTGGCAAAACCCCATCCCTACTGAAAATACAAAAAATTGCTTTGGGCCCTAGGTTTGTGTGGTCTGTGTCTCAGACTACCCAAGGTCTCCTCGGATCATCCGGAGAGGCACCCAGACCTGGAGCAGTGAGCAGAATGAATACCTTCTAAGACCAGAGTGGCAGCTCCAGTAATCGAGAACCCGTTTTGAGGTGTAGTGATGCATGGAGGGACTTGGAGCTTGCTATTGGTGGAGTTCTCCAGGCTGAACAGCAAATTAAAGATAACTTGTGAGCGGTCAAAGCTCGGATTCACAGTTGCATAAGCTGTTGCCTGGAATGTCTTAGAAGTCGTGAGGTGTGGCTATATGAACAGGTGGACCTCATCTATCAGCTTAAAAAGGAGACACTTCAACAGCAGGCTCAGCAGCTCTACTGCTTATTGGGCCAGTTCAATTGTCTTACTCATCAACTGGAGTGTACCCAAAACAAAGACCCAGCCAATTCAGTCTCTGCATGACTGAAGAGACTGGGCTGTTTGACCCTTAAGCCTAAAGATTCAACTGTCCTGCTCTTTGAAGCTGACACAACTGCTCTGCACCAGACCATCACCACATTTGGGTCTCTAAAAATCATTCAAACTCCTGAGCACCTGATGGCTCAAGCTGGTTCCTCAAATATTGGGCCCTTCCTGGAGAAGGGAAGCTATATCCCAATGCCAGAGCAGAAGTCAGCCTCCAGTATTATAGCTGTCCCTCTCGGCCGGGCGCGGTGGCTCAAGCCTGTAATCCCAGCACTTTGGGAGGCCCAGACGGGTGGATCACGAGGTCAGGAGATCGAGACCATCCTGGCTAACACGGTGAAACCCCGTCTCTACTAAAAAAAAATACAAAAAAATTAGCCGGGCGAGGTGGCGGGCGCCTGTAGTCCCAGCTACTTGGGAGGCTGAGGCAGGAGAATGGCGTGAACCCGGGAGGCAGAGCTTGCAGTGAGCTAAGATCGCGCCACTGCACTCCA
>NW_020254304.1:0-1253 GCF_003255815.1 Theropithecus gelada
TCGGAGGATATTCCCTTTGGCCCTGTAGTCTTCAAAGGGATCCGAAATATCTGTTCTCAGATTCCACAGAAATTATGCTAGCAAACAGATCCACGAAATACAGATGTAACTCTGTGAGATGAATTAACAGAACATTAAGCAGTTTCTCAGAAAGCTTCTTTCCAGATTTCATCCGAGGATATTTCCTTTTTCACCATAGCCCTCTATGGGATTCCAAATATCACTTTGCCAATTCCACAAGAACTGTCTTAGCGAAAGGCTTCTTGAGGGGAAAGCTGTAACTCTCTGAGGTGATTTCAGAGAACACAAAGAATTTTCTCAGAAAGCTTCTTTCTCTTTGTTACCGGAGGATATTTCCTGTGGCCCTATAGTCTTGAAAGGGATCCGAAATATCTGTTCTCAGATTGCACAGAAATAAGGCTAGCAAAGAGATCCACGAAACACAGATGTAACTCTCTGAGATGAATTAACAGAACACTAAGCAGTTTCTCAGAAAGCTTCTTTCCAGATTTCATCCGAGGATATCTCCTTTTTCAGCATAGCCCTCTATCGGCTTCCAAATATCACTTTGCCAATTCCACAAGAACTGTCTTAGTGAAAGGCTTTCTTGAGGGGAAAGCTGTATCTCTGTGAGATGATTTCACAGAACACAAAGAAGATTCTCAGAAAGCTTCTTTCTCTTTGATATCGGAGTATATTTCCTTTGGCCCTATAGTCTTGAAAGCGTTCTGAAATATCTGTTCTCAGATTCCACAGAAATAAGGCTAGCAAAGAGATCCACGAAATACAGATGTAACTCTGTGAGATGAATTAGCAGAACACTAAGCAGTTTCTCATAAAGCTTCTTTACAGATTTCATCCGAGGATATTTACTTTTTCACCATAGCCTCTTGGGGCTTCCAAATATCACTTTGCCTATCCCACAAGAACTGTCTTAGCGAAAGGATTCTTGACGGGAAAGCTGTAACTCTCTGAGATGATTTCACAGAAGACTAAGAAGTTTCTCAGAAAGCTTCTTTCTCTTTGTTATTAGAGGATATTTCCTTTGGCCCCATAGTCTTCAAAGGGATCCGAAATATCTCTTCTCAGGTTCCACAGAAATAGGGCTAGCAAAGAGATCCACGAAATACAGATATAACTCTGTGAGATGAATTAACAGAACACTAAGCAGTTTCTCAGAAAGCTTCTTTCCAGATTTCATCCGAGGATATTTCCTTTTTCACCATAGCCCTCTACGGGCTTCCGAATATCAC
>NW_020254305.1:0-1253 GCF_003255815.1 Theropithecus gelada
AAGAGCAGCCTGGCTAACATGGTGAAACCCTGTCTCTACTAAAAATACAAAATTAGCCAGGCGTGGTGGCGCATGCCTGTAATCCCAGCTACTCAGGAGGCTGAGGCTCGAGAATCACTTGAACCCGGGAGGTGGAGGTTGCAGTGAGCTGAGTTTGTACCATTGTACTCCAGCTTGGGCAACAAGAGTGAAACTCCATCTCAAAAAAAAAAAAAAAAAAAAAGGCTGGGTGTTGTGGCATATGCCTGCCATCAGAACTACTCAGGAGGCTGAGTTAGGAGAATAGCTTGAACCCAGGAGGCAGAGGTTGCAGCGAGCTAAAATCGCATCACTCTGCTCAAGCCTGGGCAACAGAGCAAGACTTCATCTCAAAAAAAAAAAAAAAAGAAAGAAATTCTGGAGTTGGAAAGTATAGTAGTAACAAAAAGTTCACAGACTAAATGGCAGATAAGAGCTCACATATGAACAAAAAAAATGAACAGAGTTTTGGGGACCTGTGGGACATCAGCACACATATTAACATAAATGTAGTGAAAGTTTGGGAAAGGAAAGAAAGAGATTGAAGATACATTTTAAGAAATAATAGCCGGCCGGGCGCGGTGGCTCAAGCCTGTAATCCTAGCACTTTGGGAGGCCGAGACGGGCGGATCACGAGGTCAGGAGATCGAGACCATCCTGGCTAATACGGTGAAACCCCGTCTCTACTAAAAAATACAAAAAACTAGCCGGGCGAGGTGGCGAGCGCCTGTAGTCCCCGCTACTCGGGAGGCTGAGCCAGGAGAATGGCCTAAAACCCGGGAGGCGGAGCTTGCAGTGAGCAGAGATCCGGCCACTGCACTCCAGCCTGGGTGACAGAGCGAGACCCCGTCTCCAAAAAAAAAAAAAAAAAAAAAAGAAATAATAGCCAAAAACTCTCGGCCGGGCACGGTGGCTCAAGCCTGTAATCCCAGCACTTTGGGAGGCCGAGGCGGGCGGATCACGAGGTCAGGAGATCGAGACCATCCTGGCTAACATGGTGAAACCCCGTCTCTACTAAAAATACAAAAAACTAGCCGGGCGTGGTGGCGGGCGCCTGTAGTCCCAGCTACTCGGAGGCTGAGGCAGGAGAATGGCCTGAACCTGGGAGGCGGAGCTTGCAGTGAGCCGAGATCGCGCCACTGCACTCCAGCCTGGGTGACACAGCGCGAGACTCCGTCTCAAAAAAAAAAAAGAAAAAGCTATATTCTTGGGATATGTGGAGAAATTTGCATACA
>NW_020254306.1:0-1253 GCF_003255815.1 Theropithecus gelada
CTGGAAAGAAGCTTTCTGAGAAACTGCTTAGTGTTCTGTTAAGTCATATCACAGAGTTATATCTGTATTTCGTGGATGTTTTTGCTAGCCTTATTTCTGTGGAATCTGAAAACAGATATTTCGGATCCCTTTGAAGACTATAGGGCCAAACGGAATATTCTCCGATAACAAAGAGAAAGCAGCTTTCTGAGGAACTTCTTTTGTTCTGTGAAATCATCTCACAGAGTTACAGCTTAACCCTCAAGAAGCCTTTCGCTAAGACAGTTCTTGTGGAATTGGCAAAGTGATATTTGGTAGCCCATAGAGGGCTACGGTGGAAAATGAAATATCCTGAGATGAAATCTGGAAAGAAGCTTTCTGAGAAACTGCTTAGTGTTCTGTTAATTCATCTCACAGAGTTACATCTGTATTTCATGGATCTCTTTGCTAGCCTTATTTCTGTGGAATCTGAGAACAGATATTTCGGATCCCTTTGAAGTCTATAGGGACAAATGATCCTCTGATAACAAAGAGAAAGAAGCTTTCTGAGAAACTTCTTTGTGTTCTGAGAAATCATCTCACAGAGTTACAGCTTTCCCCCCCAGAAGCCTTTGGCTAAGACAGTTCTTGTGGAATTGGCAAAGTGATATTTGGAAGCCCATAGAGGGCTATGGCAAAAAGGGAAATATCCTCAGATGAAATCTGGAAAGAAGCTTTCTGAGCAACTGCTTAGTGTTCGGTTAATTTATCTCACACAGTTACAGCTTTCGCCTCAAGAATCCTTTCGCTAAGACACTTCTTGTGGAATGAGCAAAGTGATATTTGGAATCCCATAGACGGCTTGAGCGAAGAAGGAAATATCCTCAGATGAAATCTGGAAAGAAGCTTTCTCAGAATCTGCTTAGTGTTCTGTTAATTCATCTCACAGAGTTACAGCTTTCCCCTCAAGAAGCTGCTCTCTTAGCCTCTGCTTGTGAATTCGCAAAGTGATATTGGGAAGCCCATTGTGGGCCATGCTGAAAAAGAAAATATCCTCAGAGGAAAACTGGAAAGAAGGAATCTGAGAAACTGCTTTGTGATGTGTGACTTCCACTCACAGAGTTATATCTGTATTTCGTGGATCTCTTTGCTAGCCTTATTTCTGTGGAATCTGAGAACAGATATTTCGCATCCCTTTAAAGAATATAGGGCCAAAGGAAATATCGTCCGATAACAAAGAGAGAGAAGCTTTCTGATAAACTACTTTGTATTCTGTGAAATCATCTCACAGAGTT
>NW_020254307.1:0-1253 GCF_003255815.1 Theropithecus gelada
ATCGGTTATAGACTGGATAAAAAACATGGTACTTACACACAGTGCAATACTATGCAGCTGTAAAAAAGAATGAAATCCTGTTTTGCAGCAAATTGGGTGGAGCTGGAGACCAAAAGTCTAAGCAAACTGACATAGCAACAGATGATAAGAGTCAATGGGAGGGGAGATGGACATTTTGGGTGTTGCTCTGTGTAAAATTGAGAAAACAAATCCCCTGGGTACATGAACTCTTGAAACAGACAAGGCTGGAGACACTCATGTCCTGACTTTCATATCATTAGGTTGTGCTTTTTCTCATTTATAGTCAGTGATCATTGCTTTCCTTCACTCTTGGCTAAAATAGTCACACATTATAATCTAGAGACATTAAAATAAAAATAACATATTTGAACATTAGAACAAGTGCTAACTGTTAGGTCAAAGTTAGTGTGGATTCAGTGTGATAGCCAGGAGACTTGACTGAATACTAGCAGTGAGCTCACAGGAATTCTATGTAAATTAGGAAAACATGTTTACATCTTTTAGATCAGATTCCCATTGAAATCCCTGATCTAATATCATCTCTGATAAATCATATGTCAGTAACAAAACTGGAGGTTATGCACTCAATTGAGTAGTACAAACTTTCCTTCAGAATTTGTTCCTCTATGTGATATAAAGTCAGCATGGATGGCGGAAGTTATTGCAGTCAACAGAGCTTGTCAATAAACCAAACACAAGGATTAAATTCAAGTTCTAGAGGAGTGCCTGTCTTCAGCATGCTCTTCACACAAAGAAATTTCTCACATCTTCTGGAACATGTAAAAATGCACAACAAAATAACAAATTTTAGACGCACTCCTACATTTTAGAGACCTGACTAATATAACTTAGAAAGCAAAACCTAAAGGAAAATGAAATGGCCTAATTAATAACTAAAAGTAAACATATTATAGTGGATCATCACCCCAAACAGTCTCATACTTGTTTAATGTTATCTGAACATGGAAGGCATTGGCATTACTCATAGAACACAGCATCTGTCCCATCCACAACCTTCTGAAAATGTGGAAGAAAATTGTCACCCTTAAACTAAAACTGTCAAAACCTTAAGAAAATCTTGAATTTCACTGGCTAAAGTTTCTCTCCCTAGCAGTAAAGCATTATAGTCAACTCCCTCAGGGAGACATCAGTTATTAGCCTATGATTTGACATCAGTTAATCACATATGATTTGGTAGCTAGAAGGCCCATACATTTAGAGATTTACCTCCA
>NW_020254308.1:0-1253 GCF_003255815.1 Theropithecus gelada
CTCTATTCCTTCCTTCCTTCCTTCCTTCCTTCCTTCCTTCCTTCCTTCCTTCCTTCCTTCCTTCCTTCCTTCCTTCCTTCCTTCCTTCCTTTCTTTTTAGGTTGGAGTTGCAATGGCGTGATTTCGGCTCACTACAACCTCCACCTCCAGGGTTCAAGCGATTCTTCTGCCTCAGCTTCCTGAGTAGCTGGGATTACAGGTACTTGCTACCGTGCCTGGCTAATTTTTGTATTTTTAGTAGAGATGGGGTTTCACCATGTTGGCCTTGAACTCTGGTCTTGAACTCCCGACCTCAAGTGATCCACTGGCCTCGGCCTCCCGAAGTGCTGGGATTACAGGTGTGAGCCACCACACCTGGTCCTCTTTATCACTTCTTGAAAATGTACTACTTACTAAAGAATAAAAAAAATAAAAAGCTGAACAGTAGAGCAACTTCAGGCAGGTCCCTCAGGAGGTATCCAGAAAGAGGGATTGTTATCGTAGGAGATGACAGCTTCATGCATGTTATTGCCCCAAAGAACTTCCAGTGGGACAGGATATGAAGGTGGAAGACAATGATGTTGATGATCCTGATCCTGTATAGGCCCAAACTAATGTATGTTTGTGTTAGCTTTTGTAAAAGAGTGAAAAAGTAACACAAAAATTAAAAATAGCAAAAAGCTTGTAGCCTGGGATATAAAGAAAAATGTATTTTTGTACAGCTGTACAATGTGTTTGTGTTTTAAGCTGAGAATTATGACAAAGGAGCCAAAAGGGTTAAAAAAAGTTTATAATGTCAAAACATTACAGTAAGCTAAAGTGAATTTATTATTGATAAAAGAAAACAATGTTAAAAATGAATTTGGTATAGCCTAAGTGCCCATCCAGTGTTGCTAAAGTCTACAACAGTGCCTGTAATGTCCTAGACCTTCATACTCACTCACGACTCACTCACTCACTTACCCAGAGCAACTTCCAACTCTGCAAGCTCCATTCATGGTAAGTGCCCTCTACAAGTGTACCCTTTTTTTTTTAACTGCACCTTTTCTATGATTAGATGCAAAAATACCTACCATTGTGTTACAATTGCCTACAGTATTTAGTATAGTAACATGCTGTACAGGTTTGTAGCCTAGAAGCAATAGGCTATACCATGTAATCTAGGAGTGTAGTAGGCTATCCCATCTAGGTTTGTATACATACACTCTAAGATGTTTGCACAATGACCAAATTTGCCTAATGACACATTTCTCCAATCATAGCCCATCATCAAG
>NW_020254309.1:0-1253 GCF_003255815.1 Theropithecus gelada
GAGATTACACCTCTGCACTCCAGCCTGGGCGAGAGGAGCGAAAGTCCATCTTCAAAAAAAAAAGTTTTTCCAACGGCAATAGTCACAAAAAAGTGGCTACATTCTGCACCTTTCTGTTCCATGTTACATGTTACTGTGAAATCTTTCTCAGAGAACTGAACCGTGTTTGGTAGAAATAGATACTTGTGGCCGGGCACAGTGGCTCATACCTGTAATCCCAGCACTTTGGGAGGCCAAGGCAAGTGGATAACGAGGTCAGGAGATCAAGACCCTCCTGGCTAACATGGTGAAACCCCGTCTCTACTAAAATAATACAAAAAATTAGCCGGGCATGGTGGCGGGCAACTGTAGTCCCAGCTCCTCGGGAGGCTGAGGCGGGAGAACGGCGACAACCCAGGAGGCGGAGCTTGCAGTGAGTTGAGATTGGGCCACAGAGCCAGACTCCATCTCAAAAAAAATAAAATAAAATAAACAAATAAATAAAGTACATTTTAACTTTTAAACTCCTGCCACGGGCCAGGCTTGGTGGCTCATGCCTGTAATCCCAGAACTCTGGGAGGCCGAGGCGGGTGGATCACCTGAGGTCAGGAGTTTGAGACCAGCCTGACCAACATGGAGAAACCCCGTCTCTACTAAAAATAAAAAATTAGCCAGGAGTGGCGGTGCATGCCTGTAATCCCAGCTACTGGGGAGGCTGAGGCAGGAGAACTGCTTGAACCCGGGAGGCAGAGGTTGTGGTGAACCAAGATCGTGTCATTGCACTCCAGTCTGGGCAATAAGAACGAAACTCCATCTAAAAGAAACAAAACAAAACAAAACAAAAAACTCCTGCCGCAAGTTTTTAAATCTTACGTGAATGAAAACACAAGGATGCTGGGATTATTTACCTAGGGAGAGGGAGAAAAAAAAAAAGGTCCTCTCAACACAAGAATGAAGCAAAGCTTTTAACATCTGCCTGTTACCTGTTTACTTCCTGTCCTTTTTTTTTTTTTTTTTGAGATGGAGTCTCGCTCTGTTGCCCAGGCTGGAGCACAGTGGGGCGATCTCGGCTCACTGCAAGCTCCGCCTCCTGGGTTCATTCTCCTGCCTCAGTCTCCCGAGTAGCTGGGATTACAGGTGCCTGCCACCACGTCCGGCTAAATCTTTTGGATTTTCAGTAGAGACGGGGTTTCACCATGTTAGCCAGGATGGTCTCGTTTTCCTGACCTTGTGATCCGCCCGCCTCAGCCTCCCAGAGTGCTGGGATTACAGGC
>NW_020254310.1:0-1253 GCF_003255815.1 Theropithecus gelada
GAATAAACTTCTGTTGTTTCAGCCACGCAGTCTGGGGTGCCGTGTTACCAGGGACACAGCTAACAGATACGGGTGTTATCCTGAGCCGTCAGCCCCACAGGCTGCACGAGAACTCCCTGCTCTAGCCCAGCACAGTCTCCCCAGCCCTCTGGGTGTGCCATGGGCAGTGTGGGGCCCCTCACGCCATCCTCCCCCAGTCTGGGAGGTTGAGCCCATAATGAGTTCCATGGGGTGAAGCCAGAGCCGGAGGCTAGGAGCCAACTGGGAGCCCACGGCCGGAGGATGGATTTCCCCAGGGACCCACACGTGCACCTCCACCTGCCTCCTAGACATTCTCTCTGAGGGCAGGGCTGGTGCCAGCTCAGGGATCCAGCAGGGTCACAAGGGTGAGCCGGGTCCTTGTGGAGAGCACACTTAGTTGGGGGGACATGATTTCCCCTCGCAAGTGTCCATTCTAGATGCTTCCTGTTCCATGCTGGATGCTTCCTGTTCCATTCTGGACACTTCCTGTGCTACACCTCCTCAGGCTTTTGGTCTTCCCACTCCCTCTGGCTTCAACCCGTCCCCTGCTACCTCCCACCTCCAAGTCAACCCTTGCCCAGCTCCTCCCTCTCTCCAGAGATTCCACCTGGCAAGGTCCCTGCTGAACTCAGTCCAGGCTCCCCCAGCACAGATGGGACCCTTGCACCTGCCCTTGGCCCTCCCCACTTTGCATGATACCAGCACCCACAGGCCCCAGGGAGACCCCATTTCTCACTCTACTGCTGGCCCAGTGGCCCTGGAGTCCCACTGCAACTCGGGTGTGCCCCTGGCCTCTCAGGAAGCTGAATGCCCTGCCCCTAGCCAGGCCATCCCCTCTGCTCAGTCCCAGGGCCCTGCCCCGACCCCGTCCCATCACCTGCACCACAGGCTCTGGCCGACTCTGCCCAGGCCCTGAACAGGCCGCTCTGACTCCCCTCTGCTGGTACACTGCCCTGCACCACCTCAGCTTCGGTGTGTTCATCCATCTGTCCCATGTCCCTCAGTCCCCAGGAGCAGAGCTGGTGGCCCTGGTTCCTGGCAGTCCATCTTGTTCCTTCTAGAGCACCAGCCTCAGGGGCCTTCCTGCCCAGGGTCCACTCAAACCAGCCCTGGGACCCTCCCGGCCTCAAGCACACGTTTCCCCTGCAGCCCGACCCACCCCTGCCTGTGAGCTCGGCCCTGAGCCCTGGAGCACCTTCCCTTCTCCGTCCCAGCTCGCCCTTGCCAGCTGC
>NW_020254311.1:0-1253 GCF_003255815.1 Theropithecus gelada
GGGCTATGTTGAAAAAGGAAATATCCTCCGATGGAATCTAGAAAGAATGTTTCTGAGAAACTGCTTAGTGGTCTGTTAATTCATCTCACAGATTTACAGCTTTCCCCTCAAGAAGCCGCTCGCTAAGCCTGTTCTTGTGGAATTCGCAAAGTTATATTTGGAAGACCATAGAGGTCTATGGTGAAAAATAATATATCCTCAGAGAAAAACTGGAAAGAAGCTTTCTGAGAAACTGCTTTGTGATGTGTGACTTCCACTCACAGAGTTACATCTATATTTCGTGGATCTGTTTGCTAACCTTATTTCTGTGGAATCTGAGAACAGATATTTTGGATCTCTTTGAAGACTATACGGCCAAATTAAATATCCTCCGATAACAACGAGAAAGAAGCTTTCTGAGAAACTTCTTTGTGTTCTGTGAAATCATCTCACAGAGTTACAGCTTTCGCCTCAAGAAGCCTTTCGCTAAGACAGTTCTTGTGGAATTTGCAAAGTGAAGTTCGGAAGTCCATAGAGGGCTCTGTTGAAAAAGGAAATAACCTCAGATGAAATCTGAAAAGAAGCTCTGAGAAACTGCTTAGTGTTCTGTTATTTCATGTCACAGAGTTACAGCTTTCCCCTCAAGAAGCCGCTCTGTAAGCCTGTTCTTTTGGAATTCGCAAAGTGATATTTTGAAGCCCATAGAGGGCTATGGTGAAAAAGAAATTATCCTCAGAGAAAAAATGGAAAGAAGCTTTCTGAGACACTGCTTTGTGATGTGTGACTTCCACTCACAGAGTTACATCTGTATTTCCTGGGTCTCTTTGCTAGCCTTATTTCTGTGGAATCTGAGAACAGATATTTCGGATCCCTTTGAAGACTGTAGGGCCAAAGGAAATATCCTCCGATAACAAAGAGAAAGAAGCTTTCGGAGAAACTTCTTTGTGTTCTGTGAAATCATCTCAGAGTTACGGCTTTCCCCTCAAGAAGCCTTTCGCTAAGACAGTGCTTGTGTAATTTGCAAAGAGATATGTGGAAGCCCATAGAGGGCTATGGTGAAAAATTAAATATCCCCCGATAAAATCTGGAAAGAAGCTTTCTGAGAAACTGCTTAGTGTTCTGTGAATTCATCTCACAGAGTTGCAGCTTTCCCCCCAAGAAGCCACTCGCTAAGCCTGTTCTGGTGGAATTCGCAAAGTGATATTTTGCAAGCCCATAGAGGGCTATGGTGAAAAAGAAAATATCCTCGGGGAAAAACTGGAAAGAAGCTTTCT
>NW_020254312.1:0-1252 GCF_003255815.1 Theropithecus gelada
TATCCTCAGATAACATAGAGAAAGAAGCTTTCGGGGAAATTTCTTTGTGTTCTGTGAAATCATCTCACGGAGTTACAGCTTCCCCTCAAGAAGCCTTTCGCTAAGACAGTTCTTGTGGAATTGGCAGGTTATATTTGGAAGCCCATAGAGGGCTATGGTGAAAAAGGAAATATCCTCGGATGAAATCTGGAAAGAAGCTTTGTGAGAAACGGCTTACTGTTCTGTAAATTCATCTCACAGAGTTACATCTGTGTTTCGTGGTTCTCTTTGCTAGCGTTATATCTGTGGAATCTGAGAACAGATATTTCGGATCCCTTTGAAGACTATGGGGCCTAAGGAAATAACGTCCGATAACAAAGAGAAAGAAGCTTTCTGAGAAACTTCTTTGTGTTCTGTGAAATCATCTCACAAAGTTACAGCTTTCCCCTCAAGAAGCCTTTCGCTAAGACAGTTCTTGTGGAATTGGCAAAGTGATATTTGGAAGCCCTTAGAGGGCTATGTTGAAAAAGGAAGTATCCTCGGATGAAATCTGGAAAGAAGCTTTCTGAGAAACTGCTTGGTGTTCTGTTAATTCATCTCACAGAGTTACATCTGTGTTTCGTGGATCGTTTTGCTAGCATTATTTCTGTGGAATCTGAGAACAGATATTTCGGATCCCTTTGAAGACTGTAGGGCCTAAGGAAATATCCTCCGATATCAAAGAGAAAGAAGCTTTCTGAGAAACTTCTTTCTGTTCTGTGAAATGATCTCACAGAGTTACAGCTTTCCCCTCATGAAGCCTTTCTCCAAGAGAGTTCTTCTGGAATTGGCAAAGTGATATTTGGAAGCCCATAGAGGGCTATGGTGAAAAAGGGAATATCCTCGGATGAAATCTGGAAAGAAGCTTTCTGAGAAACTGCTTAGTGTTCTGTTATTTCATCTCACAGAGTTACATCTGAGTTTCGTGTATCTCTTTGCTAGCCTTATTTCTGTGGAATCTGAGAACAGATATTTCCGATCCCTTTGAAAACTATTGGGCCAAAGGAAATATCCTCCGATAACAAAGAGAAAGAAGCTTTCTGAGAAACTTCTTTGTGTTCTGTGAAATCATCTCACTGTGTTACAGCTTTCCCCTCAAGAAGCCATTCGCTAAGACAGTTCTTCTGGAATTGGCAAAGTGATATTTGGAAGCCCATAAAGGGCTATGGTGAAAAAGAAAATATCCCCGGATGAAATCTGGAAAGAAGGTTTCTGAGAAACTGCTTAGTGTTCT
>NW_020254313.1:0-7533 GCF_003255815.1 Theropithecus gelada
AAAAAAAAGTATTGCTTGAATATTTTCATTAAAAAAATTCCTAAATGAGCTTGAGCAAGGAGGACAGGAGAGATCAGTAAAATAAGACTTTGTGGCATAGGAGACATTTGGTGGAGAGCTTTCAGCTCAAATAAGACTTGAAAAAAAGACTTGAAAAAAAAAGACTTGAAAAAAAAAAAGACTTGAAAAAAAGTCTCTTAATATTTATCCCAAATAACTGGGTTTTAAGTGTTCTTCAGACATAATGAATATAGTATTAAGTACTACATTCTTGAACTTGAGTACATACTTGAACCTCTGCCTCCCAGGTTCAAGTGATGCTTCTGCCTCAGCCTCCTGAGTAGCTGGGACTACAGGCGCACACCACCACACCTGGCTAATTTTTGTATTTTTAGTAGAGACGAGATTTCACCATACTGGCCAGGCTGGTCTTGAACTCCTAACCTTGTGATCCATCAGCCTCGGCCTCCCAAAGTGCTGGGATTACAGGCGTGAGCCACCATGCCTGGCCCTTTTGTGTGTGTGTGTGTTTTTTTAATAATAATAATGTTGTTGTTATTATTATTATTATTATTTTTGAGGCAGACTCTGCTCTGTCAGCTAGGCTTGGAATGCAGTGGCTCGATCTCATATCACTGCATCCTAAACCTTCTGGGCTCAAGCAATCCTCCCAATCTCCCCTTCCCAAGTAGCTGGGACTGTAGGCACATGCCACCATTCCCATTTGTAATTTATTTTTTAGAGACAAGGTCTGTATTGCCCAGGCTGGTCTTGAACTCCTGGGTTCGAGTGATCCTCCTACCTTAGCCTCCCAAAGTGCTGGGGTTACAGGTGTGAGTCACCACACCTGGCCTGTTTTTAAATTTTAATTTGTTTACTTTTGGTAAAGACCAAGTCTAATGTTGCCCAGGCTAGTTTTGAATTTCTAGCCTCAAGGGATCCTCCCACCTCTGCCTCCTAAAGTGCTGGAGTTGCAGGCATGAGCTACTGTGCCAAATGGGAAAATATTTTTTTAAAGATTCCTATGAACGGATGCTCCTGAAGGTTGTTGACTTCACTGTAGCATTTTCAGCCTAGCTAGTGTTATCGTGGATTAAGAAAGATGAATTCATTAGCAATATAACTTTACTAAGGATAATCTGATTGTGATATTGTTTTATTTCCGTATCATGTTTGCATGTTAAAATAACCAGCAGATTTGCATAAGGCTTTTTATGATTAAGAAAAATAGGCCAGGCGTGGTGACTCACCCCTGCAATCCCAGCACTTTGGGAGGCTGAGGTGGGCAGATCATCTGAGGTCAGGAGTTCGAGACCAGCCTGACCAACATGGTGAAACCCCATCTCTATTAAAAACACAAAATTAGCTGGGCATGGTGGCACATGCCTGTAATCCCAGCTACTCAGGAAGGTGAGGCAGGAGAATCCCTTGAACCAAGGAGGCAGTGGTTGCAGTGAGCCAAGATCGTGCCACTGCACTCTAGCCTGGGCAACAGAGCAAGACTCCGTCTCAAAAAAAAGAAAAAAAAAATTAATATTAATGGATATTCTAGTTCACTACATGTGAGTGTGTTACACTGCACTGAATTCTTTCAGCTGACTGAAAGATTTGCTTGCAGCTGACTGACAGTTGACAAGTCTGGTATTGCTCTTGGTGTTCCCATAAAGATATTTTCTCTATAAATGTGAATGCATCCTCTGTGTTTCAATTTTCTGGATTTATCCTAGTTATTGTAGGTTGGGACCGTTACTTGCCAAGTTGAAAGCTCTTAAATTCTTAGACAAGGTTAGAGCTTAATGTAGAAGTTGAATGACTGTCATTCCCCCACTCATTGTTAATAGTTCATTAGCACAGAGATCTAAACACTTAAGTGGTCTTTTTTTAATAGAGGAATTTTTGTATAAAATGTCATTGAGTCTTAGATGAGATTTTTGGGGAAGAGGGGGTGTTAGTGATCAGGTAAACTTGGGTGACTGCATGGGTTTTTGATCTTTGAATATTTAATTATATTATTCTGTACTAGTTTTCCTTACATTAAAAAGATGACAGGCTTAGAAGCATACGTTTATTCTCCTAGGTGATGGTCTAAATTTGCTTCTCTGGGTCTGGAAGTTATTAGAATGTTGGGTTGTTCAGCAGTATTTTTGCCCTTGTGTTTTCCCTTAATAGAGAAAAAAAAAGTACTTTTCTAATAGAGATAGAGTTTAAGATTACAGTTAATTTTCCTACCCTTTTGAGAACAGTGACAACAAAAGCCTTCTCTTTGTAAACTGATCTTTGACTAACATTTGACTCTTCCTCAGTCTCTCTATTCTGTCCTCCTCAGTTCCTGATGGTGGCAGGAGGGGATGGGGCTAGGTTCCTTGCAAGCTGCCTTGCCCTTGTCTTTGTTCATGCGGAAGGTGCAACAGCTGCTGTGGCTTATGCATTCGTCTTAGTTGCTGCTTTATGTAGTCTATATTTTAGTAGTTTTATCTTTCTGAGTAACCAAATCATCTGTCACTTAACTATACATTTTATAGTTATATTTTTTCCCTTTGGATGTGTATTAAATTTAGAAGTTTTAGTTTAGTTTTGTTTCTGTTAATCTTCACACCAGATCTTTTCTGTGCTTTAGGTTGATTCTTCACCACACTGAAACCATTAGGAAAAATCCTTGTGGTTAACAGCAGAGGCTTCAGAGTGTAACCTGTACTCGGGCCTAGAAATTATTTAAAATGGCGACTGATACGTCTCAAGGTAAACTCGTCCATCCTAAGGCACTCCCACTTATAGTAGGGGCTCAGCTGATCCACGCGGACAAGTTAGGTGAGGTAAGGGCTGACACATTCTTGAAGCTCACTCTTGGATCAATCCCTGACTTCAGGCCCTGCTGGGTCCTCCTTCTTGGTACATGCTCCTTCCCTTACTTTGGGGAGTCTAGGTTGTGAATTTGAAACAAAATCAGATTCTTTTCATCTTCCCTTTCCCCTCAAATTCCTGAGAAAACCTCCAACCTTCTAAATTTATAGCAAATCAACTATAATTATGTGTTTCCATTTGAAATTCAAGCTAAAATAACATACTTTAAAAAGTGTATCTTAAAAATCATATTTCACTTCAAAAAAACTTGTTAAAAGTAATTTGCATCAGATCCTGGAGTCGACTTGAAGAATTCTCCTACATCTTCTGACACCCACTTAGGCCCTTTGAGAAAGAGATAAAACAGAATTTTTTAATGCATGTTTGATTATGGCCATCTCTTTTCTTAGAAGGTAGAAGATAGCACCATGCCGATTCATCAAACTGTGAATTCTACCCGGGAAACTCCTCCCCAAAGCAAGCTTGCTGAAGCGGAGGAAGAAAAGCCAGGTAAAGTAAAATGGTGACACAACTTAAAACATCAAAAGTTATACTGCAATTTGGAGTGTCCCATAAATTCCTTTGAACTTATTCTTTTTTCATGGCTAAGTATTTTGAGGAAACATTTAGAGAGAGAATCAGTAGCTATTGGTATGTCATTGCCAGACCATGAGGGCAAAGTAAGATTTCATCTTCTCTGTAAAGATTTTTGGAAGGTGAAAATGATATGTTGGAATTAAAAACAGAAAAATGATTGGGGATGACAGGAATGGCCAAAGAGTAGCATTCTGGACATAAAGTGTCATGGGGATGAATGCAGTGTGGGAGAATGGAAAACGTGGGCCTTTAGCATAGACGTGGAGAGTTCATCCAGAAATCATCTGGAGGCCTTAAGAGAAGCAAATGGTGATCTGTTGATCTGTAACAAGTATCGGTAGAGAAAAAATGGGCCAGTCAGTGGTGGGAGCATAACAAATGGAGAGAACCATAGACCCATCAGTATGGAGTACTGGTGCTCCTTTATGGCATCTGTAACCGTCTCTTCTCCTTTTCCCGTGTTTATTTTTCTTCTCATGATCTTTTTGTTTTTTTCCTTGTCTTTTCCCTTTTTTCCTTTCTCTCTTGCCTTTTATCTCAAGTTTTTCAGGGATGAGCACACTGTGCTGCCTCTGTTGTGGCTGTTAGAATCGATTATTTGCTGACTAGCATGTATTAGGAATAGAGGGCTGGGCACAGTGGCTCAAGCCTATAATCCCAGCACTTTGGGAGGCCAAGGCGGGTAGATCACCTGAGGTCAGGAGTTCGAGACCAGCCTGGCCATCATGCTGAAACCCCGTCTCTACTAAAATTACAAACATTATCTGGGCATGGTGGTGCATGCCTGTAATCCCTGCTACTCAGGAGGCTGAGGCACAAGAATTGCTTGAGCCCAGGAGGCAGAGATTGCAGTGAGCTGAGATCACGCCATTGTATCCCAGTCTGGGCAACAGGGGAAACTGTCTCCAAAAAAAAAAAAAAAAAAGAATAGAAAATACGTGCATCCTTGTTTCCTGTATCCCTTGGTGCATCAGGACAGACGTCAATAATGAGTCAATATACTCTTTTTTCTGGCTGAGCGTGGATTTTTTTCTCTAAATCCTTCGATGAATGCTATAAGCAATTTGGGCACCCTAGCCTAAGGCAGTTAAGAAACATGAGAATCTGAATATTTGAAAAAGTAAATGGGTGCTGGTAAGTTGAAAATAGGTTATCTTGTCCAGCACTGGGATAAGCCACTTGGTGGTCCATCTTAATCTATGTTTAACAGCCAGCTGAAGCCACTAAATCACTAATAACATCAGAATACGTGCCAGAGGGTTCAGATGTAAAGTATTAGAAAATTAATATTAATTAATTTTTCATATTAATACAGCTTGTTTCGTGTTGTACAATCTTTTCTGGACCATCAACCTGTGAGTTATTTTTCTTTGTTGTCAAAATGTATAAAAACATTCAATGAAGTTCTTATTCAGTGAGAATGAATAAGTGCTACATCCATTTAATAGACACCGTGGCAGTACAAAATTGATGGACTGGCCCATTAGATAAATGACAGATGCTACTTCTGTGTGCTTCAAAATTTAAAGCATTTGATTTCAAGTCAGTGACCAGTTGGAAAACAAAACTTTAAGCATTTGAAAAAACTAAGTATTTGCTGCCTTTGTAACATAATGAGCTACTTCATTCTTCCAGGTGCATTAGTCAAATGGAGTATAAGCAAAATAGGATGGAAATAGAAGAAGGCACACTAAATTCAAATAGAACACCTTCACTATTACCCAAAATTCTCCTTCAGGACTTTGCCATGTGTCAACCCAGTTTTATGCCATTTATTTAGATTATCTTTGATTCTTCTCTCTGCTGACATTCATACAGAGCCTTCAGGAAAATGTCCTGGCATGCTCATTCCTTAAGCTCGTGCCTTAAAATGGGCCAGATCTGTGATCCTGTAAGTGATAGGTTTGTTCTGCTTTTCTCATTTTGATGCCAAAGATCCATCTTCTAAATATAGAATGGAAATAAAATGGAAAGAGGTTCTTCATTATACATAGAATGTTGTTCATGTTCAGTATGATCTTTTAGGCTGTTTTGAACAATTTAAAATTGTAGTAGAAATATTTAGTAATTCTGTTACTTCTCTGCAGCCATTATGAACTGAAGTCTTCTGAAGTTCATTCTTCCCTACCATTTTTGTCATCCATTATCAAGTTCACTTCCAAAATAATTTATTTTGAAAATATATGTCAGGCTCTGTATCTAATAAAAAAACAACTGGTTTAATATATATGGTTTGATAAATCTTTTCTAGGCATGCTTCCAGAAGAGTGGTGCATCAGTGGTTGCTATTCGAAAATACATCATCCATAAGTATCCTTCTCTGGAGCTGGAGAGAAGGGCTTATCTCCTTAAGCACTGAAAGAGAATTAAATAGAGGCGTCATCAAACAGGTATTACACACTTGTTAGTAGTAAGATCATTTCACTGTGTATTAGCTTTAAGTCTACAGTTAGTAACATTTAGGCTTTTTGTGTCTTTTTTGTTAAAAAATAAGTTGCATAATGATGAAATTCCTTAAGTTTAACCTGGTTGAATTATCTGAGGCTAGGTTTCGAAAACATTGGTGCCATTTAAATAGTGTAACTTTTTTCTAATTTGCTTTGTTCTTAATTGGATTTTTCTTTGGGGGCTGCTTGTGCTTGAAATCATGTAGCACTGAACATGAAAAAGGTAAGGAATCCTACTACTGAAACAGCAAAAATGAGACTAGGCATGGTGGCCTACACCTGTAGTCCCAGCACTTTGGGAGGCTGAGTTGGGAGGATCGCTTGAGCCCAGGAGTTCGAGACCAGCCTAGGCAACATAGCAAGACCCCTTCTCTAGAAAAAATACAAAATTAGCAGGATTTGGTGGCATGTGCCACTAGTCCCAGCTACTCTGCAGGCAGAGGCAGGAGGACCACTTCAGCCTGGGAGGTTGAGGCTATCATGAGCTATGATCTTATCATTCCAGCCTCGGTGAGAGTGAGACCCTGTCTGAAAGAAAAGGAATAACAAAAATGATAATTGCCCTTGTCTTAGGTTTGTTTCCATTCAAGCCTAAATTACATGATAGACTTGTTAGTATTAATTTTTAGCTTCATAAATATGCTCACTTTAACTGATTAGTATCTAAACCATTAAAGCCTATTAGGAGTATCAGAGAAGCCTGAATGAAATGTGACTAGCACTAGAACCAATGTCGATTTCAGGCATAAGTCCACTTTACCTTGCATAGTGCATGGAGGCTTAGAAACATAGAAATCTAAAGCTAGAATAAACTTTATAATATGTTACCCTCTTCAGAGGTCCAGAGTGATGAAATAACTACTAACATCTTAATTTTAAAAACCTAGTTCACCACATTCATAGAGTCTGGTTACGCTTTTTCTATACCCACTGCCTGTTTGATCAGAATAGAATTCTGTGCCACTCAGGCATTTAAACTCTGCTTAGGGACTTTGAACTAGTACTTAATTTCACAGATATGTCTTGTCTCCTATGTGCCAGTTGCCTGAAGGTCTGTTACTGAATAAAACAGATTGCTGCTGTGTGGAGCTGAGAGTCTAGCTTTCTCAAAATGTAAAACTGATATTTAAATGGCCTTTAAGAGTATCACTGATGGCCAGGTGCAATGGCTCATGCCTGTAAGCCGAGGTGGGAGGGTTGCTTCAGGCCAGGAGTTTGAGACAATCCTGGGCAACATAGCAACGTGAGACCCTGTCTCTACAAAAAAATTATTTCTTTATTCTATTTTACTTTTTGAGACAGAATCTCACTCTGGCCCAGGCTGGAGTGCAGAGGTGCAGTCTTGGCTTACTGCACTCTCTACCTGCTGGACTCCAGCAGTCCTTCTACCTCAGCCTCCTGAGTACCTGGGACTATAGGTGTGCACCACCACACCCAGATAATTTTTGTATTCTTTGTAGAGACAAGGTTTTGCCATGTTGCCCAGGCAGGTCTCAAGCTCCTGGGCCCAAGTGATTCACCCACCTCAGTCTCCCAAAGTGCTGGGATTACAGACGTGAGCCACTATGCCCAGCCTTTACAAAAAATTTAAAAATTAGCCAAATGTAGGGGTGCATGCCTGTACTCCCAACTCAGGAGGCTGAGGCAG
>NW_020254314.1:0-1252 GCF_003255815.1 Theropithecus gelada
AATATCCTCCGATAACAAAGAGAAAGAACTTTTCTGCGAAACTTCTTTGTGTTCTGTGAAATCATCTCACAGAGTTACAGCTTTCCCCTCAAGAAGCCTTTCGCTAAGACAGTTCTTTTGGAATTGGCAAAGTGATATTTGGATCCCATAGAGGGCTATGGTGAAAAAGGAAATATCCTCAGCTGTAATCTGGAAAGAAGATTTCTGAGAACCTTCTCTGTGATGTGTGACTTCCACTCACAGAGTTACACCTGTATTTCGTGGATCACTTTGGTTGCCTTATTTCTGTGGAATCTGAGAACAGATGTTTCGGATCCCTTTGAAGACTATAGGGCCAAAGGAAATATCCTCCGATAACAAAGAGAAAGAAGCTTTCTGAGAAACTGGTTTGTGTTCTGTGAAATCATCTCACAGAGTTACGCCTTTCCCCTCAAGAAGCCTTTCGGTAAGAAAGTTCTTATTCAATTGGCAAAGTGATATTTGGAAGCCCTTAGAGGGCTAAGGTGAAAAAGGAAATATCCTCAGATGAAATCTGGAAAGAAGCTTTCCGAGAAACTGCTTAGTGTTCTGTTAATTCATCTCACAGAATTACATCCCTATTTCGTGGAACTTTGTTTAGACTTATTTCTGTGCAATCTGAGAACAGATATTTCGGATCCCTTTGAAGACTATAGGGCCATAGGAAATATTCTCCGATAACAAAGAGAAAGAAGCTTTCTGAGAAACTTCTTTGTGTTCTTTGAAATCATTTCACAGAATTACAGCTTTCCCCTCAAGAAGCCTTTGGCTATCACAGTTCTTGTGGAATTGGCAAAGTGATATTTGGAAGCCCAAGGAGGTCTAAGGTGAAAAAGAAAATATCCTCAGATGAAATCTGGAAAAAAGCTTTCTGAGAAACTGCTCTGTGATGTGTGACTTCCACTCACAGAGTTACATCTGTATTTCGTGGTTCTCTTTGCCAGCCTTATTTCTGTGGAATCTGAGAACAGATATTTCGCATCCCTTTGCAGACTATAGGGCCAAAGGAAATATCCTCCGATAACAAAGGGAAAGAAGCTTTCTGAGAAACTTCTTTGTGTTCTGTGAAATCATCTCACAGAGTTACAGCTTTCCCCTCAAGAAGCCTTTCGACAAGACAGTTCTTGGGGAGTTGGCAAACTGATATTTGGAAGCCCGTAGTTGTCTATGGTGAAAAAGGAAATATCCTCAGATGAAATCTGGAAAGAAGCTTTCTGAGAAACTGCTCTGTGAG
>NW_020254315.1:0-1252 GCF_003255815.1 Theropithecus gelada
GATTTCTTCTGAGGATATTTCCTTTTTCACCGTAGCCCTCTATGGGCCCCCAAATATCACTTTGCCAATTCCACAAGAACTCTCTTAGCGAAAGGCTTCTTGAGGTGAAAGCTGTAACTCTGTGAGATGATTTCACAGAACCCGAAGAAGTTTCTCAGAAAGCTTCTTTCTCTTTGTTATCGGAGGATATTTCCTTTGGCCCTATAGTCTTCTTAGGGATTCGAAATATCTCTTCTCAGATTCCACAGAAACAAGGCTACTAAGGAGATCCACGAAATACAGATGTAACTCTGTGAGATGAATTAACAGAACACTAAGCAGTTTCTCAGAAAGCTTCTTTCCTGATTTCTTCGGAGGATAATTCCTTTTTCACCATAGCGCTCTATGGGCTTCCAAATATCACTTTGCCAATTCCACAAGAACTGTCTTAGCGAAAGGCTTCTTGAGGGGAAAGCTGTAACTCTGTGAGATGATTTCACAGAACCCAAAGAAGTTTCTCAGAAAACATTTTTCTCTTCGTTATCGGAGTATCTTTCCTTTGGCCCTATAATCTTCAAAGGGATCCGAAATATTTGTTCTCAGATTCCACAGACATAAGGCTAGCAAAGAGATCCACGAAATACAGATGTAACTCTGTGAGATGAATTAACGGAACACTAAGCAGTTTCTCAGAAAGCTTCTTTCCAGGATTCATGGGAGGATATTTCCTTTTTCAACATAGCCCTCTATGGGATTCCGAATATCACTTTGCCAATTGGACAAGAACTGTCTTAGCGAAAGGCTTCTTGAGGGGAAAGCTGTAACTATGTGAGTTGATTTCACAGAACAGAAAGAAGTTTCCCAGACATCTTCTTTCTCTTTGTTATCGAAGGATAATTCCTTTGGCACTATAGTCTTCAATGGGATCCGAAATATCTCTTCTAAGATTCCACAGAAATAAGGCTAGCGAAGAGATACACGAAATACAGATGTAACTCTGTGAGATGAATGAACAGAACACTAAGCAGTTTCTCAGAAAGCTTCTTTCAAGATTTCATCCGAGGATATTTCCTTTTTCACCATAACCCTCTATGGGCTTCCAAATATCACTGTGCAAATTCCACAAGAACTGTCTTAGCGAAAGGTTTCTTGAGGGGAAAGCTGTAACTCTGTGAGATGATTTCACAGAACACAAAGAAGTTTCTCAGAAAGCTTCTTTCTCTTTGTTATCGGAGCATATTTACTTTGGCCCTATAGTCTTCAAAGGGATCCG
>NW_020254316.1:0-1252 GCF_003255815.1 Theropithecus gelada
TTTTTTTGGTTGGTAGGCTATTAATTATTGCCTCAATTTCAGAGCCTGCTATTGGTCTATTCAGGGATTCAGCTTCTTCCTGGTTTAGTCTTGGAGGAGTGTAAGTGTCCAGGAAATTATCCATTTCTTCTAGATTTTCTAGTTTATTTGCATAGAGGTGTTTATAGTATTCTCTGATGGTAGTTTGTATTTCTGTGGGGTCGGTGGTGATATCCCCTTTATCATTTTTTTTTGCGTCTATTTGATTCTTTTCTCTTTTCTTCTTTATTCGTCTTGCTAGCGGTTTGTCAATTTTGTTGATCTTTTCAAAACACCTACTCCTGGATTCATTGATTTTTCGGAGGGTTTTTTGTGTCCCTATCTCCTTCAGTTCTGCTCTGATCTTAGTTATTTCTTGCCTTCTGCTAGCTTTTGAATGCGTTTGGTCTTGCTTCTTATGTTCTTTTAATTGCGATGTTAGTGTGTCAATTTTTAGATCTTTCCTGCTTTCTCTTGTGGGCATTTAGTGCTATAAATTTCCCTCTACACACTGCTTTAAATGTGTCCCAGAGATTCTGGTATGTTGTATCTTTGTTCTCATTGGTTTCAAAGAACATCTTTATTTCTGCCTTCATTTCGTTATGTACCCAGTAGTCATTCAGGAGCAGGTTGTTCAGTTTCCATGTAGTTGTGTGGTTTTGATTGAGTTTCTTAGTCCCGAGTTCTAGTTTGATTGCACTGTGGTCTGAGAGACAGTTGGTTATATTTTCTTTTCTTGTACATTTGCTGAGGAGTGCTTTACTTCCAATTCTGTGGTCAATTTTGGAATAAGTGTGATGTGGTGCTGAGAAGAATGTATATTCTGTTGATTTTGGGTGGAGAGTTCTGTAGATGTCTATTAGGTCTGCTTGCTGCAGAGATGAGTTCAATTCCTGGATATCCTTGTTAACTTTCTGTCTCGTTGATCTGTCTAATGTTGACAGTGGAGTGTTGAAGTCTCCCATTATTATTGTATGGGAGTCTAAGTCTCTTTGTAAGTGTCTAAGGACTTGCTTTATGAATCTGGGTGCTGCTGTATTGGGTGCATATATATTTAGGATAGTTAGCTCTTCCTGTTGAATTGATCCTTTTACCATTATGTAATGGCCTTCTTTATCTCTTTTGATCTTTGATGGTTTAAAGCCTGTTTTTATCAGAGACTATTATTGAAACCCCTGCTTTTTTTCTTCTCCATTTGCTTGGTAAATCTTCCTCCATCCCTTTATTTTGAGCC
>NW_020254317.1:0-1252 GCF_003255815.1 Theropithecus gelada
CTATGAGTGAGAACATGCGGTGTTTGGTTTTCTGTTCTTGTGATAGTCTGCTAAGAATGATGGTTTCCAGCTGCATCCATGTCCCTACAAAGGACGCAAACTCATCCTTTTTTATGGCTGCATAGTATTCCATGGTGTATATGGGCCACATTTTCTTAATCCAATCTGTCACTGATGGACACTTGGGTTGATTCCAAGTCTTTGCTATTGTGAATAGTGCTGCAATAAACATACATGTGCATGTGTCTTTATAGCAGCATAATTTATAATCCTTTGGGTATATACCCAGTAATGGGATGGCTGGGTCATATGGTACATCTAGTTCTAGATCCTTGAGGAATCGCCATACTGTTTTCCATAATGGTTGAACTAGTTTACAATCCCACCAACAGTGTAAAAGTGTTCCTATTTCTCCACATCCTCTCAAGCACCTGTTGTTTCCTGACTTTTTAATGATCGCCATTCTAACTGGTGTGAGATGGTATCTCATTGTGGTTTTGATTTGCATTTCTCTGATGGCCAGTGATGATGAGCATTTCTTCATATGTCTGTTGGCTGTATGAATGTCTTCTTTTGAGAAATGTCTGTTCATATCCTTTGCCCACTTTTTGATGGGGTTGTTTATTTTTTTCTTGTAAATTTGTTTGAGTTCTTTGTAGGTTCTGGATATTAGCCCTTTGTCAGATGAGTAGATTGCAAAAATGTTCTCCCATTCTGTAGGTTGCCTGTTCACTCTGATGGTAGTTTCTTTTGCTGTGCAGAAGCTCTTTAGTTTAATTAGATCCCATTTGTCAATTTTAGCTTTTGCTGCCGTTGCTTTTGGTGTTTTAGACATGAAGTCTTTGCCCATGCCTATGTCCTGAATGGTACTACCTAGGTTTTCCTCTAGGATTTTTATGGTATTAGGTCTAACATTTAAGTCTCTAATCCATCTTGAATTAATTTTCCTATAAGGAGTAAGGAAAGGATCCAGTTTCTGCTTTCTACTTATGGCTAGCCAATTTTCCCAGCACCATTTATTAAATAGGGAATCCTTTCCCCATTTCTTGTTTCCTTCAGGTTTGTCAAAGATCAGATGGCTGTAGATGTGTGGTATTATTTCTGAGGACTCTGTTCTGTTCCATTGGTCTATATCTCTGTTTTGGTACCAGTACCATGCTGTTTTGGTTACTGTAGCCTTGTAGTAGAGTTTGAAGTCAGGTAGAGTGATGCCTCCAGCTTTGTTCTTTTGACTTAGGATTGTCTTGGAGAT
>NW_020254318.1:0-689 GCF_003255815.1 Theropithecus gelada
ACGTGAATCTCTTTGCTAGCCTTATTTCTGTGGAATCTGAGAACAGATATTTCTGATCCCTTTGAAGACAATAGGGCCAAAGGAAATATCCTCCGATAACAAAGAGAAGGAAGCTTTCTGGGAAACTTCTTTGTGTTCAGTGAAATCATCTCACAGAGTTACAGCTTTACCCTCAGGAAGCCTTTCTCTAAGACAGTTCTTGTGGAATTGTCAAAGTGATATTTGGAAGCCCATAGAGGGCTATGGTGAAAAAGGAAATATCCTCAGATGAAATCTGGAAAGAAGCTTTCTGAGAAACTGCTTAGTATTGTCTTAATTCATCTCACAGAGTTACATCTGTATTTGGTGGATCTCTTTGCTAGCCTTGTTTCTGTGGAATCTGACAACGGATATTTCGGATCCCTTTGAAGAATCTAGGGCCAAAGGAAATATCCTCCGATGAAAAGAGAAAGAAGCTTTCTGAGAAACTTCTTTGTGTTCTGTGAAATCATCTCACAGAATTACAGCTTTAACGTCAAGAAGCCTTTCGCTAATACAGTTCTTGTGGAATTGGCAAAGTGATATTTGGAAGCCCATAGAGGGCTACGGTGAAAAAGGAAATATCCTCGGATGAAATCTGGAAAGAAGCTTTCTGAGAAACTGCTTAGTGTTCTGTTAATTCATCTCACAGAGTTACATCTGTATTTCGT
>NW_020254318.1:703-1252 GCF_003255815.1 Theropithecus gelada
GCTTTCTGAGAAACTTCTTTGTGTTCTGTGAAATCATCTAACAGAGTTACAGCTTTCCCCTCAGGAAGCCTTTCTCTAAGACAGTTCTTGTGGAATTGGCAAAGTGATATTTGGAAGCCCATAGAGGGCTATGGTGAAAAAGGAATTATCCTGAGATGAAATCTGGAAAGAAGCTTTCTCAGAAACTGCTCTGATATGTGTGACTTCCACTCACAGAGTTACATCTGTATTTCGTGGATCTCTTTTCTAGCCTTATTTCTGTGGGATCTGAGAACAGATATTTCGGATCCCTTTGAAGACTATAGGTCCAAAGGAAATATCCTCCGATATCAGAGAGAAAGAAACTTTCTGAGAAACTTCTTGTGTTCTGTGAAATCATCTAACAGAGTTACACCTTTCCCCTCAGGAAGCCTTTCTCTAACACAGTTCTTGTGGACTTGGCAGAGTGATATTTGGAAGCCCTTAGAGGGCTAGGTTAAAAAAGGAAATATCCTCAGATGAAATCTGGAAAGAAGCTTTCTGAGAAACTGCTTAGTGTTCTGATAATTC
>NW_020254319.1:0-1252 GCF_003255815.1 Theropithecus gelada
TTCTTGAGGGGAAAGCTGTAACTGTGTGAGATGATTTCACAGAACACAAAGAAGTTTCTCAGAAAGCTTCTTTCTCTTTGTTATCGGAGGATATTTCCTTTGGCCCTATGGTCTTCATAGAGATTCGAAATATCTGTTCTCAGATTCCACAGAAATAAGACTAGCAAAGAGATCCACGAAATACAGATGTAACTCTGTGAGATAAATTAACAGAACACTAAGCAGTTTCTCAGAAAGCTTCTTTCTAGGTATCATCTGAGGATATTTCATTTTTCACCATAGGCCTCTATGGGCTTCGAAATATCACTTTGCCAATTCCACAAGAACTGTCTTAGCGAAAGGCTTCTTGAGGGGAAAAATTTAACTCTGTGGGATGATTTCACAGAACCCAAAGAAGTTTCTCAGAAACCTTCCTTCTCTTCGTTATCGGAGGATATTCCCTTTGGCCCTATAGTCTTCAAAGGGATCCGAAATATCTGTTCTCAGATTCCACAGAAAGAAGGCTAGCAAAGAGATCCACGAAATACAGATGTAACTCTGTGAGATGAATTAACAGAACAAAAAGCATTTTCTCAGAAAACTTCTTTCCAGATTTCATCGGAGGATATTTCCTTTTTCACCATAGCCCTCTATGGGCTTCCAAATATCACTTTGCCTATTCCACAAGAACTGTGTTAGCGAAAGGCTCCTTGAGGGGAAAGCTGTAACTCTGTTAGATGATTTCACAGAACACAAAGAAGTTTCTCAGAAAGCTTCTTTCTCTTTGTTATCGGACGATATGTCCTTTGGCCCTATAGTCTTCAAAGGGATCCGAAATATCTGTTCTCCGATTCCACAGAAATAAGGCTAGCAAAGAGATCCACGAAATACAGATGTAACACTGTGAGATAAATTAACAGAACACTAAGCGGTTTCTCATAAAGCTTCCTACCAGATTTCATCTGAGGATATTTCTTTTTTCACCCTAACCCTCTATGGGCTTCCAGATATCACTTTGCCAATTCCACAAGAACTCTCTTAGCGAAAGGCTTCTTGAGGGGAAAGCTGTATCTCTGTGCGATGATTTCACAGAACACAAAGAAGTTTCTCAGAAAGTTTCTTTCTCTTTGTTATCGGAGGATATTTCCTTTGTCCCTATAGTCTTAAAAGGGATAAGCTATATCTGTTCTCAGCTTCCACAGAAATATAGCTAGCAAAGAGATCCACGAAATACAGATGTAACTCTGTGAGATGAATTAACAGAACAGTAAGC
>NW_020254320.1:0-1252 GCF_003255815.1 Theropithecus gelada
TGTGAAATCATCTCACAGAGTTTCAGCTTTCCCCTCAAGAAGCCTTTCGCTAAGACAGTTCTTGTGGAATTGGAAAAGTGATATCTGGAAGCCCATAGAGGACAATAGCGAAAAAGGAAATATCCTCAGAGGAAATCTGGAAAGAAGCTTTCTGAGAAACTGCTTAGTGTTCTGTTAATTCATCTCAGAGAGTTACATCTGTATTTCGTGGATCTCTTTGCTAGCCTTATTTCTGTGGAATCCGAGAACAGATATTTCGGATCCCTTTGAAGACTATAGGGCCAAAGGAAATATCCTCCGATAAGAAAGAGAAAGAAGCTTTCTGAGACACTTCTTTGTGTTTTGTGAAATCATCTCACAGAGTTACAGCTTTGCCCTCAAGAAGCCTTTTGCTAAGACAGTTCTTGTGGGATTGGCAAAGTGATATTTGGAACCCCTCACAGGGCTATGGTGAAAAAGCAAATATCCTCAGATGAAATCTGGAAAGAAGCTTTCTGAGAAACTGCTTAGTGCTGTGTTAATTCATCTCAGAGAGTTACATCTGTATTTAGTGGATCTCTTTGCTTGCCTTATTTCTGTGGAATCTGAGAACAGATATTTCGGACCCCATTGAAGACTATAGGGCCAAAGGAAATATCCTCCGATAACAAAGAGAAAGAAGCTTTCTGAGAAACTTCTTTGTGTTCTGTGAAATCATCTCCCAGAGTTACAGCTTTCCCCTCAAGAAGACTTTCGTTAAGAGAGTTCTTGTGGAATTGGCAAAGTGATATTTGGAAGTCCATAGAGGGCTATGGTGAAAAAGGAAATATCCTCGGATGAAATCGGGAAAGAAGCTTTCTGAGAAACTACTCTGTGATGTGTGACTTCCACTCACATACTTACATCTGTATTTCGTGGATCTCTTTGCTAGCCTTATTTCTGTGGAATCTGAGAACAGATATTTCGGATCCATTTGAAGACTATAGGGACAAAGGAAATATCCTCCGACAACAAAGAGAGAGAAGCTTTCTGAGAATCTTCTTTGGGTTCTATGAAATCATCTCACAGAGTTACAGCATTCCCCTCAAGAAGCCTTTCATTAAGACAGTTCTTGTGGAATTGGCAAAGTGATATTTGGAAGCCCATAAAGGGTATGGTGAAAAACGAAATATTCTCAGATGAAATCTGGAAAGAAGCTCTCTGAGAAACTGCTTAGTGTTCTGTTAATTCATCTCACAGATTTACATCTGTATTTCGTGGATCTCTTTCCTAG
>NW_020254321.1:0-1252 GCF_003255815.1 Theropithecus gelada
TCTGTCTGACAGCTTTGAAGAGAGCAGTGGATCTCCCAACACGGAGGCTGAGATCTGAGAAGGGACAGACTGCCTGCTCAAGTGGGTCCCTGACCCCTGAGTAGCCTAACTGGGAGACATCCCCCACTAGGTGCAGACCGACAACCCACACCTCACAGGGTGGAGTACACCCCTGAGAGGAAGCTTCCATAGCAAGAATCAGACAGGTACACTCGCTGTTCAGCAATATTCTCTCTTCTGCAGCCTCTGCTGCTGATACCCAGGTAAACAGGGTCTGGAGTGGACCTCACGCAATCTCCAACAGACCTACAGCTGAGGGTCCTGACTGTTAGAAGGAAAACTAACAAACAGGAAGGACACCCACACCAAAACCCCATCAGTACGTCACCATCATCAAAGACCAGAGGCAGATAAAACCACAAATATGGGGAAAAAGCAGGACAGAAAAGCTGGAAATTCAAAAAATAAGAGCGCATCACCCCCTGTAAAGGAACGCAGCTCATCACCAGCAATGGATCAAAGCTGGACGGAGAATGACTTTGATGAGATGAGAGAACAAGGCTCCAGTCCATCAAACTTCTCAGAGCTAAAGGAGGAATTACATACCCAGAACAAAGAAACTAAAAATCTTGAAAAAAACGTGGAAGAATGGATAACTAGAATAATTAATGCAGAGAAGGCCATAAACAAATGGACAGAGAAGAAAACCATGACACGAGAAATACATGACAAATACACAAGCTTCAGTAACCGACTCGATCAACTGGAAGAAAGAGTATCAGCGATTGAGGATCAAATGAATGAAATGAAGCGAGAAGAGAAATCTAAAGAAAAAAGAAGAAAAAGAAATGAACAAAGCCTGCAAGAAGTATGGGATTATGTAAAAAGACCAAATCTACTTCAGATTGGGGTGCCCAAAAGTGAGGGAGAAAAAGGAATCAAGTTGGAAAACACTCTGCAGGATATCATCCAGGAGAACTTCCCCAACCTAGTAGGACAAGGCAACATTCAAATTCAGGAAATACAGAGAACGCCACAAAGATACTCCTCAAGAAGAGCAACCCCAAGACACATAATTGCCAGATTCACCAAAGTTGAAATGAAGGAAAAAATCTTAAGGGCAGCCAGAGAGAAAGGTCAGGTTACCCACAAAGGGAAGCCCATCAGACTAACGGCAGATCTCTCGGCAGAAACTCTCCAAGCCAGAAGAGAGTGGGGGCCAATATTCAACATTCTTAAAGAAAAGAATTTT
>NW_020254322.1:0-1252 GCF_003255815.1 Theropithecus gelada
TTCCATCAATACCAAATTTATTGAGCGTTTTTAGCATGAAGGGCTGTTGAATTTTGTGAAAAGCCTTTTCTGCATCTATTGAGATAATCATGTGGTTCTTGTCTTTGGTTCTGTTTATATGCTGAACTATGTTTACTGATTTGCGAATGTTGAACCAGCCTTGCATCCCAGGGATGAAGCCCACTTGATCATGGTGGATAAGCTTTTTGATGTGCTGCTGAATCCGGTTTGCCAGTATTTTATTGAGGATTCTTGCATCAATGTTCATCAGGGATATTGGTCTAAAATTCTCTTTTTTTGTTGTGTCTCTGCCAGGCTTTGGTATCAGGATGATGTTGGCCTCATAAAATGAGTTAGGGAGGATTCCCTCTTTCTCTGTTGATTGGAATAGTTTCAGAAGGAATGGTACCAGCTCCTCCTTGTACCTCTGGTAGAATTCAGCTGTGAATCCATCTGGTCTTGGACTTTTTTTGGTTGGTAGGGTATTAATTACTGCCTCAATTTCAGAGCCTGCTATTGGTCTATTCAGGGATTCAACTTCTTCCTGGTTTAGTCTTGGAAGAGTGTAAGTGTCCGGGAAATTATCCATTTCTTCTAGATTTTCTAGTTTATTTGCGTAGAGGTGTTTATAGTATTCTCTGATGGTAGTTTGTATTTCTGTGGGGTCGGTGGTGATATCCCCTTTATCATTTTTTATTGCGTCTATTTGATTCTTCTCTCTTTTCTTCTTTATTAGTCTTGCTAGCGGTCTGTCAATTTTGTTGATCTTTTCAAAAAACCAACTCCTGGATTCATTGATTTTTTGGAGGGTTTTTTGTGTCTCTATCTCCTTCAGTTCTGCTCTGATCTTAGTTATTTCTTGCCTTCTGCTAGCTTTTGAATGTGTTTGCTCTTGCTTCTCTAGTTCTTTTAATTGTGATGTTAAAGTGTCAATTTTAGATCTTTCCTGCTTTCTCTTGTGGGCATTTAGTGCTATAAATTTCCCTCTACACACTGCTTTAAATGTGTCCCAGAGATTCTGGTATGTTGTATCTTTGTTCTCATTGGTTTCAAAGAACATCTTTATTTCTGCCTTCATTTCGTGATGTACCCAGTAGTCATTCAGGAGCAGGTTGTTCAGTTTCCATGTAGTTGAGCGGTTTTGATTGAGTTTCTTAGTCCTGAGTTCTAGTTTGATTGCACTGTGGTCTGAGAGACAGTTTGTTACAATTTCTATTCTTGTACATTTGCTGAGGAGTGCTTTACTTCCAAT
>NW_020254323.1:0-10421 GCF_003255815.1 Theropithecus gelada
TTTCTCGTATCTCTTGTCCCCCAAATTCCCACCCCCTCTTCCAGGGCCTGCAGTGACGATCCCGCGGGCCGGGATACGTGGCGCCCGACCAGGGACCTGGAAACGAGGGACTCCGTGAGGAAGAGGACGCGAAAGAAGGGTCGACCGTTAACAAAGACAAAAGAAATTAAATTATCGAAGGTAAGTGGCGCGTCCGAAATGGGACAAGAATTAAGTCAGCATCAAATTTATGTAGGACAATTAAAAGAGGCTTTAAAGATACGAGGAGTAAAGGTTAAAGGTAATGATTTGTTTAAATTTTTTGATTTTGTAAAAGATACTTGCCCTTGGTTCCCACAGGAAGGAACTATTGATATTAAAATATGGCGTAGAGTAGGGGATTGTCTTCAGGACTATTATAATACTTTTGGGCCAGAAAAAATTCCTGTGACCGCTTTCTCTTATTGGAACCTCATTAGAGATTTAATGGATAAGAAGGAGGCCGATCCGCAAGTCATGGCTGCGGTCGCTCAGACAGAGCATATTTTAAAGGTTAGCTCCCGCTCTAGCCTCACAAAGCCTCCGCAAGATACGGAGGAGGATCTCATTTCCCTCGAGAGTGATCATGAGGAAATTAAGTCTCCTTCTGTAACAAAGAAATGCCACACGAAAACGAACAAAAAAAATACCCAATTTTACAGATGCTTCAAAAAGAGGAGAAGCTACTAATTAAAAAGAAAATTCAATCATGTCTCAAAAATAAAACTACTCTATTTGGGTAATGCCCATGTTTCAGGCCTTTCCAATCACCCAGGGCCCTGCTCTCTGCTAACAGACGACTACATGAGGATAAATTCCAATAAATGTGCGAATGGCTAGGCAAATCCCACATGTTTGCAGTTTTTGTAAATTTATCAAGTACCATCTGAAAATGATTATTACTATTCAGTGATTCTCAAGCTTTCTCAATTTTGGCAGTGTATATGAACCACCTGAAGATTGTATTTTAATTGGTTAAAACAATGGTTCTCATTGAGTTTCAGCCTTCAGTATGCATGAAACTCACCTGGGAGGCTTGTTCAATCACAGTTTGCAGAGTTCTGTCCTCCAAGTTTCTGATTCGCTGTGTCTGGGGTGCAGACCATTATTTACTTATCTACCATGTACCCAGGTGATGAGGTTTCTGGTCTTATAAGCATGCTTTGCGAACCACTGGTCTGGAGTTAGAAGTAAGAAATCTCCAGCTGATTCCTACACTATCTAAAATTATGATAAACTTTTCTAATGAAATGTAGGAAGGCCTAGCAATGGCCGCCGCTTTTAGCGGCCAAACAGTAAGAGACTTCCTCATTAACAAAGGTAAAGATAAAGGGGGATGTTTTAAATGCGGTAAAAGGGGACACTTTGCAAAAGATTGCCATGAAAACCAAAATAAAAATTCAGAAGTAAAAATCCCAGGCCTTTGCCCGAGGTGTAAAAGAGAAAGGCACTGGGCAAATGAATGTAAATCTAAAACTGACAGTCAAGGAAATCCTTTATCCCCCAGGCAGGGAAACGGGATGAGGGGCCAGCCCCAGGCCCCGAAACAAGCATATGGGGCAGTCAGCTTTGTTCCAGCCAGCAACAGCAATCTATTTCAAAACTTAGTAGAGCAACCCCAGGAAGTGCAGGACTGGACCTCAGTTCCACCTCCCACACAGTACTAACACCTGAAATGGGACCACAAACCTTAAATACCGGAATATATGGACCTTTACCACCTAACACTTTTGGGCTACTTTTGGGAAGAAGTAGTGTCACCATGAGAGGCTTACAAGTCCTCCCTGGAGTTATCGATAATGATTATGAAGGAGAAATTAAAATTATGGCTAGAGCTATTGATAGTATTATTACTGTCCCTCAGGGAGTTAGAATAGCTCAGTTAATCCTGCTACCTTTGGTTAAAACAGATAATAATATCCAATACTCTAATAGAAATATAAAAGGTTTTGGATCATCAGATATATATTGGGTGCAACCAATTACAAATCAAAAACCCTCTCTGACCTTATGGTTAGACGGGAAGGCATTTACTGGGTTAATAGACACAGGGGCTGATGTAACTATCATTAAACAGGAAGATTGGCCCTCTCATTGGCCTACCACAGAGACTTTAACTCACCTGAGAGGAATTGGGCAAAGCAATAATCCTAAACAAAGTTCTAAATACCTAACATGGACAGATAAAGAAGACAATTCAGGCCTCATTAAGCCATTTGTCATCCCTTACCTACCTGTTAACCTTTGAGGGTGAGATCTGCTTTCTCAAATGAAAATTATAATGTGTAGTCCAAATGATATAGTTACTGCACAAATGTTAACTCAAGGATACACCCCTGGTAAAGGTCTTGGAAAAGGAGAAAACGGTATCCCACAGCCTATACTAGTTTCAGGACAATTTGATAAAAAGGGGTTTGGAAATTTTTAGCTCAGGCCACTGACATACCTGCACCCCAAAGGTACGCTGACCCCATTACTTGGAAGTCAGATGAGCCCGTTTGGGTTGATCAGTGGCCTTTACTCAATGATAAACTAAGTGCTGCCCAACAGTTAGTGCAGGAACAACTAGTAGCAGGACATATTGTAGAAAGTAATTCTCCTTGGAATACACCTATTTTTGTTATTAAAAAGTCTGGTAAATGGAGACTCTTACAAGATTTAAGAGCAGTAAATATCACTATGGTCCTTATGGGTGCCTTACAACCAGGATTGCCTTCACCAGTTGCGATTCCTCAAAAATATTTTAAAATCATTATTGACCTTAAAGACTGCTTTTTTACAATTCCCCTTCACCCTGCTGACCAAAAAAGATTTGCCTTTAGTCTTCCATCTACAAATTTTAGACAACCAATGAAGCGCTATCAATGGAAAGTCTTACCTCAGGGTATGGCCAATAGTCCTACCTTGTGTCAAAAATATGTAGCTGCTGCTATAGAGCCAGTCAGAAAAACATGGACACAAATGTATATTATACATTATATGGATGATATTTTAATAGCAGGAGAAATTGGTGAACAAGTCTTACAGTGTTTTGCTCAACTCAAACAGGAGTTAACAGCAGCTGGACTACAAATAGCCCCAGAAAAGGTACAATTACAAGATCCATACACCTATCTTGGTTTCCAAATTAATGGACCCAAAATCATTAATCAAAAGGCCGTTATACGTCGTGATCATTTAAAAACTTTAAATAATTTCCAGAAATTACTGGGAGACATAAATTGGCTTCGGCCGTATTTAAAACTCACTACAGGAGAGTTAAAACCTCTTTTCGATATATTAAAAGGAGACTCTAATCCAAAATCCCCCAGGTCCATTACTAAAGAAGCATTAATAGCACTCCAAAAGGTAGAATATGCCATTGCAACACAATTTGTTACCAGTATTGATTATTCTCAGCCATTAATATTCATTATTTTTAACACAACAATAACCCCTACTGGCTTATTCTGGCAGAACAATCCCATTATGTGGGTACACCTGCCCTCCTCCCCTAAAAAGGTTTTGTTGCCTTATTATGATGCCATAGCTGATCTAATTATCTTGGGAAGAGAAAACAGTAGAAAGTACTTTGGAATAGAACCCTCTACCATTATACAGCCCTACACTCAATCACACATCCATTGGCTGTTACAAAATACGGAAGCCTGGCCAATTGCTTGCGCTTCTTACACTGGCACAATTGACAACCATTACCCACCTAACAAACTCATTCAATTTTGCAAACTTCATGCGTTTGTGTTTCCCCATATCACCAGTAAAGAACCCCTCAATGATGCATTACTAATTTTCACTGATGGATCTTCCACAGGACTTGCTGCTTACACTTACAATAATGTAGTCGTTAAATTCCAGACCACTTATACATCAGCTCAGCTGATCGAGTTGCAAGCTATAATCTCAGCATTATCAGCTTTTCCTTGTCAGCCACTTAACATTTACACAGACAGCGCCTACCTGGCTCATTCAATACCCCTCTTAGAGACCATGCCTCAAATTAAACATATTTCAGACACAGCTAACCTATTTTTACAATGTCAACAACTTATTCAGAAAAGGACTACTCCCTTTTTTCTTGGGTATATCAGAGCACATTCAGGATTACCGGGACCTTTAACACAAGGTAACGCAACAGCCGATGTGGCAACAAAAACTATAGCCACAGTCACTACAGACAATTTGCAACAAGCACAAAAAGCACATGCCTTACATCATTTAAACGCCCAAACCTTAAGGCTTATGTTTAAACTTACCAGAGAACAAGCTCGACAAATAGTTAAACAATGCGCCAATTGCATAACGTATTTACCTGTTCCCCATCTGGGAGTCAACCCCCGAGGACTCATCCCCAACGAAATTTGGCAAATGGACGTTACTCACCACTTAGAATTCGGTCAACTAAAATATATCCATGTTTGCATAGACACCTATAGTGGATTCATTATTGCAACTCTCCAAACAGGAGAGGCCACCAAACATGTCATAGCTCATTTATTACACTGCTTTTCTATTTTAGGAATACCCAAACAAATCAAAACAGATAATGGCCCTGGTTATATAGCCAAAACCTTTTTACAATTCTGCAATACCCTACAAATTAAACATACCACAAGCATTCCCTATAATCCCCAAGGACAAGGTATAGTAGAAAGAGCTCATCTGTCATTAAAAACTGTTATCACAAAATTAAAAGGGGGGAGCTGGTACCCCGTGAAGGGTACCCCTAGAAACATAATCATGCCCTGTTTATTCTTAATTTTTTAAATTTGGATAGTCATGGAAAATCTGCCGATCGTTTCTGGCATCCTGAATCTCAAAAACAGTTTGCAATGGTAAAATGGAAAGACCCACTTGATAATTCATGGCATGGCCCCGATCCAGTTTTAATTTGGGGAAGAGGCTCAGTATGCATCTTCTCACAAAAAAATGATGCAGCCAGATGGCTGCCTGAAAGATTGGTAAGACAAATAAATCATAACCATTGTCAGTCCAGGGAAGATAAATCTCCCTGAGAAGTTTCTTCCTTTTTGTTTTTCAGAAAATGAAGCCTAACATGAGATTCCTTTGGAAAGTAATCACTTTATATAGCATAGTGACAGTCTATGCAGGTTTTGGTGACCCTCGTAAAGCAAGAGAATTAATACGAAAACGATACGGCCAGTCTTGTGACTGCAGAGGGAGACAAATATCTGAACCTNTTTCTCGTATCTCTTGTCCCCCAAATTCCCACCCCCTCTTCCAGGGCCTGCAGTGACGATCCCGCGGGCCGGGATACGTGGCGCCCGACCAGGGACCTGGAAACGAGGGACTCCGTGAGGAAGAGGACGCGAAAGAAGGGTCGACCGTTAACAAAGACAAAAGAAATTAAATTATCGAAGGTAAGTGGCGCGTCCGAAATGGGACAAGAATTAAGTCAGCATCAAATTTATGTAGGACAATTAAAAGAGGCTTTAAAGATACGAGGAGTAAAGGTTAAAGGTAATGATTTGTTTAAATTTTTTGATTTTGTAAAAGATACTTGCCCTTGGTTCCCACAGGAAGGAACTATTGATATTAAAATATGGCGTAGAGTAGGGGATTGTCTTCAGGACTATTATAATACTTTTGGGCCAGAAAAAATTCCTGTGACCGCTTTCTCTTATTGGAACCTCATTAGAGATTTAATGGATAAGAAGGAGGCCGATCCGCAAGTCATGGCTGCGGTCGCTCAGACAGAGCATATTTTAAAGGTTAGCTCCCGCTCTAGCCTCACAAAGCCTCCGCAAGATACGGAGGAGGATCTCATTTCCCTCGAGAGTGATCATGAGGAAATTAAGTCTCCTTCTGTAACAAAGAAATGCCACACGAAAACGAACAAAAAAAATACCCAATTTTACAGATGCTTCAAAAAGAGGAGAAGCTACTAATTAAAAAGAAAATTCAATCATGTCTCAAAAATAAAACTACTCTATTTGGGTAATGCCCATGTTTCAGGCCTTTCCAATCACCCAGGGCCCTGCTCTCTGCTAACAGACGACTACATGAGGATAAATTCCAATAAATGTGCGAATGGCTAGGCAAATCCCACATGTTTGCAGTTTTTGTAAATTTATCAAGTACCATCTGAAAATGATTATTACTATTCAGTGATTCTCAAGCTTTCTCAATTTTGGCAGTGTATATGAACCACCTGAAGATTGTATTTTAATTGGTTAAAACAATGGTTCTCATTGAGTTTCAGCCTTCAGTATGCATGAAACTCACCTGGGAGGCTTGTTCAATCACAGTTTGCAGAGTTCTGTCCTCCAAGTTTCTGATTCGCTGTGTCTGGGGTGCAGACCATTATTTACTTATCTACCATGTACCCAGGTGATGAGGTTTCTGGTCTTATAAGCATGCTTTGCGAACCACTGGTCTGGAGTTAGAAGTAAGAAATCTCCAGCTGATTCCTACACTATCTAAAATTATGATAAACTTTTCTAATGAAATGTAGGAAGGCCTAGCAATGGCCGCCGCTTTTAGCGGCCAAACAGTAAGAGACTTCCTCATTAACAAAGGTAAAGATAAAGGGGGATGTTTTAAATGCGGTAAAAGGGGACACTTTGCAAAAGATTGCCATGAAAACCAAAATAAAAATTCAGAAGTAAAAATCCCAGGCCTTTGCCCGAGGTGTAAAAGAGAAAGGCACTGGGCAAATGAATGTAAATCTAAAACTGACAGTCAAGGAAATCCTTTATCCCCCAGGCAGGGAAACGGGATGAGGGGCCAGCCCCAGGCCCCGAAACAAGCATATGGGGCAGTCAGCTTTGTTCCAGCCAGCAACAGCAATCTATTTCAAAACTTAGTAGAGCAACCCCAGGAAGTGCAGGACTGGACCTCAGTTCCACCTCCCACACAGTACTAACACCTGAAATGGGACCACAAACCTTAAATACCGGAATATATGGACCTTTACCACCTAACACTTTTGGGCTACTTTTGGGAAGAAGTAGTGTCACCATGAGAGGCTTACAAGTCCTCCCTGGAGTTATCGATAATGATTATGAAGGAGAAATTAAAATTATGGCTAGAGCTATTGATAGTATTATTACTGTCCCTCAGGGAGTTAGAATAGCTCAGTTAATCCTGCTACCTTTGGTTAAAACAGATAATAATATCCAATACTCTAATAGAAATATAAAAGGTTTTGGATCATCAGATATATATTGGGTGCAACCAATTACAAATCAAAAACCCTCTCTGACCTTATGGTTAGACGGGAAGGCATTTACTGGGTTAATAGACACAGGGGCTGATGTAACTATCATTAAACAGGAAGATTGGCCCTCTCATTGGCCTACCACAGAGACTTTAACTCACCTGAGAGGAATTGGGCAAAGCAATAATCCTAAACAAAGTTCTAAATACCTAACATGGACAGATAAAGAAGACAATTCAGGCCTCATTAAGCCATTTGTCATCCCTTACCTACCTGTTAACCTTTGAGGGTGAGATCTGCTTTCTCAAATGAAAATTATAATGTGTAGTCCAAATGATATAGTTACTGCACAAATGTTAACTCAAGGATACACCCCTGGTAAAGGTCTTGGAAAAGGAGAAAACGGTATCCCACAGCCTATACTAGTTTCAGGACAATTTGATAAAAAGGGGTTTGGAAATTTTTAGCTCAGGCCACTGACATACCTGCACCCCAAAGGTACGCTGACCCCATTACTTGGAAGTCAGATGAGCCCGTTTGGGTTGATCAGTGGCCTTTACTCAATGATAAACTAAGTGCTGCCCAACAGTTAGTGCAGGAACAACTAGTAGCAGGACATATTGTAGAAAGTAATTCTCCTTGGAATACACCTATTTTTGTTATTAAAAAGTCTGGTAAATGGAGACTCTTACAAGATTTAAGAGCAGTAAATATCACTATGGTCCTTATGGGTGCCTTACAACCAGGATTGCCTTCACCAGTTGCGATTCCTCAAAAATATTTTAAAATCATTATTGACCTTAAAGACTGCTTTTTTACAATTCCCCTTCACCCTGCTGACCAAAAAAGATTTGCCTTTAGTCTTCCATCTACAAATTTTAGACAACCAATGAAGCGCTATCAATGGAAAGTCTTACCTCAGGGTATGGCCAATAGTCCTACCTTGTGTCAAAAATATGTAGCTGCTGCTATAGAGCCAGTCAGAAAAACATGGACACAAATGTATATTATACATTATATGGATGATATTTTAATAGCAGGAGAAATTGGTGAACAAGTCTTACAGTGTTTTGCTCAACTCAAACAGGAGTTAACAGCAGCTGGACTACAAATAGCCCCAGAAAAGGTACAATTACAAGATCCATACACCTATCTTGGTTTCCAAATTAATGGACCCAAAATCATTAATCAAAAGGCCGTTATACGTCGTGATCATTTAAAAACTTTAAATAATTTCCAGAAATTACTGGGAGACATAAATTGGCTTCGGCCGTATTTAAAACTCACTACAGGAGAGTTAAAACCTCTTTTCGATATATTAAAAGGAGACTCTAATCCAAAATCCCCCAGGTCCATTACTAAAGAAGCATTAATAGCACTCCAAAAGGTAGAATATGCCATTGCAACACAATTTGTTACCAGTATTGATTATTCTCAGCCATTAATATTCATTATTTTTAACACAACAATAACCCCTACTGGCTTATTCTGGCAGAACAATCCCATTATGTGGGTACACCTGCCCTCCTCCCCTAAAAAGGTTTTGTTGCCTTATTATGATGCCATAGCTGATCTAATTATCTTGGGAAGAGAAAACAGTAGAAAGTACTTTGGAATAGAACCCTCTACCATTATACAGCCCTACACTCAATCACACATCCATTGGCTGTTACAAAATACGGAAGCCTGGCCAATTGCTTGCGCTTCTTACACTGGCACAATTGACAACCATTACCCACCTAACAAACTCATTCAATTTTGCAAACTTCATGCGTTTGTGTTTCCCCATATCACCAGTAAAGAACCCCTCAATGATGCATTACTAATTTTCACTGATGGATCTTCCACAGGACTTGCTGCTTACACTTACAATAATGTAGTCGTTAAATTCCAGACCACTTATACATCAGCTCAGCTGATCGAGTTGCAAGCTATAATCTCAGCATTATCAGCTTTTCCTTGTCAGCCACTTAACATTTACACAGACAGCGCCTACCTGGCTCATTCAATACCCCTCTTAGAGACCATGCCTCAAATTAAACATATTTCAGACACAGCTAACCTATTTTTACAATGTCAACAACTTATTCAGAAAAGGACTACTCCCTTTTTTCTTGGGTATATCAGAGCACATTCAGGATTACCGGGACCTTTAACACAAGGTAACGCAACAGCCGATGTGGCAACAAAAACTATAGCCACAGTCACTACAGACAATTTGCAACAAGCACAAAAAGCACATGCCTTACATCATTTAAACGCCCAAACCTTAAGGCTTATGTTTAAACTTACCAGAGAACAAGCTCGACAAATAGTTAAACAATGCGCCAATTGCATAACGTATTTACCTGTTCCCCATCTGGGAGTCAACCCCCGAGGACTCATCCCCAACGAAATTTGGCAAATGGACGTTACTCACCACTTAGAATTCGGTCAACTAAAATATATCCATGTTTGCATAGACACCTATAGTGGATTCATTATTGCAACTCTCCAAACAGGAGAGGCCACCAAACATGTCATAGCTCATTTATTACACTGCTTTTCTATTTTAGGAATACCCAAACAAATCAAAACAGATAATGGCCCTGGTTATATAGCCAAAACCTTTTTACAATTCTGCAATACCCTACAAATTAAACATACCACAAGCATTCCCTATAATCCCCAAGGACAAGGTATAGTAGAAAGAGCTCATCTGTCATTAAAAACTGTTATCACAAAATTAAAAGGGGGGAGCTGGTACCCCGTGAAGGGTACCCCTAGAAACATAATCATGCCCTGTTTATTCTTAATTTTTTAAATTTGGATAGTCATGGAAAATCTGCCGATCGTTTCTGGCATCCTGAATCTCAAAAACAGTTTGCAATGGTAAAATGGAAAGACCCACTTGATAATTCATGGCATGGCCCCGATCCAGTTTTAATTTGGGGAAGAGGCTCAGTATGCATCTTCTCACAAAAAAATGATGCAGCCAGATGGCTGCCTGAAAGATTGGTAAGACAAATAAATCATAACCATTGTCAGTCCAGGGAAGATAAATCTCCCTGAGAAGTTTCTTCCTTTTTGTTTTTCAGAAAATGAAGCCTAACATGAGATTCCTTTGGAAAGTAATCACTTTATATAGCATAGTGACAGTCTATGCAGGTTTTGGTGACCCTCGTAAAGCAAGAGAATTAATACGAAAACGATACGGCCAGTCTTGTGACTGCAGAGGGAGACAAAT
>NW_020254324.1:0-7533 GCF_003255815.1 Theropithecus gelada
GATCTGCTGTTAGTCTGATTGGCTTCCCTTTTTGGGTAACCTGACCTCTCTCTCTGGCTGCCCTTAATATTTTTTCCTTCATTTCAACCTTGGTGAATCTGACAGTTATGTGCCTTCGGGTTTCTCTTCTGAGGAGTATCTTTGTGGTGTTCTCTGTATTTCCTGAATTTGAATGTTGGCCTGCCTTGCTAGGTTGGGGAAGTTCTCCTGGGTAATATCCTGAAGAGTGTTTTCTAACTTAGTTCCATTCTTCCCATCACTTTGAGGTACACCAATCAAATGTAGATTTGGTCTTGTCACATAGTCCCATATTTCTTGAAGGCTTTGTTTGTTTCTTTCCACTCGTTCTTCTCTAATCTTGTCTTCTCATTTTATTTCGTTAATTTGATCTTTAGTCACTGATATCCCTTCTTCCACTTGATCAAATCGGCTATCAAAGCTTCTGCATGCGCCACAAAGTTCTCGTGCGTTGGTTTTCAGCTCCATCAGGTCATTTAAGCTCTTTTCTACCCTGTTTATCTAGTTAGCCATTCGTCTAACTTTTTTCAAGGTTTTTAGGTTCTTTGCAATGGTTTAGAACATGCTCCTTTAGCTCAGAGAAGTTTGTTATTACCCACCTTCTGAAGCCTCATTCTGTCAACTCATCAAACTCATTCTCTGTCCAGTTTTGTTCCCTAGCTGGTGAGGAGTTGTGTTCCTTTGGAGGAGAAGAGATGTTCTGGTTTTTGGAATTTTCAGCATTTCTGCTCTGGTTTATCCCCATCTTTGTGGTTTTATCTACCTTTGGTCTTTGATATTGGTGACCTACAGATGGGGTTTTGGTGTGGATGTCATTTTTGTTGATGTTGATGCTATTTCTTTCTGTTTGTTAGTTTTCCTTCTAACAGACAGGCTCTTCAGCTGCAGGTCTGTTGGAATTCACTGGAGGTATACTCCAGACCCTGTTTGCCTGGGTATCACCAGCGGAGGGTGCAGAACAGCAAACAATGCTGCCTGGCCTTCCTCTGGAAGGTTTGTCCCAGAGGGGCACCCATTTGTGTGAGGTGTCTGTCGGCCTTTACTGGGAGGTGTCCCCCAGTCAGTCTACATGGCGGTCAGGGATCCCCTTGAAGAAGCAGTCTGTTCATTATTGGAGCTCAAACACTTTGCTGGGAGAACTACTTCTCTATTCATAGCTGTCAGGCAGGGATGTTTAAATTGCAGAAGCTGCCTGCTGCCTTTCATTCAGATATACCCTGTCCCCAGAGGTGGGATCTAGAGAGGCAGTAGGCCTTGCTGAGCTGTGGTGGACTCCACCCAGTTTGAGCTTCCCTGCCACTTCATTCACACTGTGAGCATAGAACCACCTATGCAAGCCTCACCAATGGTGGACGCCCCCATCTCCACCCCCACCAAGCTCTGGTATCCCAGGTCGATCTCAGACTGCTGCACTGGTAGCAAGCAAGTCTCTGTGGGTGTGGGACCTGCTGAGCCAGGCATAGGAGGGAATCTCCTGGTCTGCTGGTTGTGAAGACCATGGGAAAAATGCAGTATTTGGGCAGAAGTGTACCATTCCTCCAGGTACAGTCACTCACGGCTTTCCTTGGTTAGGAAAGAGAAATCCCCTGACCCATTGCACTTCCTGGGTGAGGCAATTCCCTGCTCTGCTTTGTCTCACCCTCCGTGGGCTGCACCCACTGTCCAACCAGTCCCAATGAGCTGAACCGGGTACCTCAGTTGGAAATGCAGAAATCACCCATCTTCTATGTTGATCTCACTGGGAGATATACATTGGAGCTCTTCTTATTTGGCCATATTGGAAGCAACTCCATGATTTTCTTAATGAATCTCTTGCTGTTAAGGTTTATTTCCATTTTTGTTATAAATAATGCTGTAAATGAATATGTTCATGACTTTTCTTTTCCAAATTTGAATGTTTTAAAATATAACAGTCCAGTTGAGTTTTTTAGACTTTGAGCTTTCCCTTTATGGAGATCCACAGACCCAAGCCCCTTCCATCCTTGGGTGCCCATCCCCTAGGGCGTCCAAGTCTGCTTCCAGCTAGCAGAAGAGGAAGGATTAGGGGAAGGTACTTGCTTCTTAATCACATTGCCAAGATGTGGCCCCCATTTTGTTGGATGCCATCCTTTTTGTTTACATTCCACTGATGAAACCTTGTCACAGGGCTCCAAGTGGTTACAAGAGAGTCTTGCTGGACAGGCACTTTCTAGTAACAGCTGTGCATTCTCAAAGGAGGACCATGAATTTTGGGTGAACAGTTTGTCTTTGTAATTATAGACTGTTCATGGTATGACCATTGTACATTTTGATGACTTGGTACCTTTTGCCCAATAGCTCCTCCATCCTCATTGAAATCTTTTCATTTTATGTGTTTCTGGTTATGAAGAAAACAAGCATTTGGTCTCAGTCAGTCAGTTCTAATAATCTATCCATGGACCTTGCCCGTTATATGCGGAACCAATGTGGCTGCTACCACAATTTTATTTTCTCTGTACTAATTCTACCTATAACTTTTTGGTTTAATATTCATACCACTCTGGTTATTTTGGTATCTGCTACTATATGGAGCAATTGAATGAGACTTTATCAATGATGGCATTTGAAATAGTAATGAGAGACTGGCTCAACTGATTTAGAAAAGATTATAAAGGAGACAATAACCAAAAAAATTGGTTTTCCTCCATGGAGACTGCGGAGCTGCAAAAATAACTCAGTTTAACTCTAGGGTCTTATTCAAAATAAAAAAATAACTTAGTATTATCTGGAAATATATGCATTTATCATTTCTCTTTCTGAGATAGTTTTATATATATATATATATATATATATATATATATATATATATATATGTATCTGCTATTGCTTTCATAAATGGTTATAATTAAGGCACCATTCTTTCTAGATAAATAATTTTGGGGTTTCTTTAAGAAAGTCTCTAAGACTTAAGCATTGGTTTGAAAACACTTGCCCCCACCTCTTCCCGTCAACCCCTGTCACTGACTCAAATCTTGACAAAACACCCAAGTGTTTTAAACGTTAATGTTACTGTTGTAATGCTGTTAAAGAAATAGCAAAACTTTTGCTCTGCCAAAATGAGTCTCAATTTCACTTGATCCGATCCTTATTATTTTTCCTTTGGGAAATTAAAGGGTATAAAGTTTAATGAAGAACAGACATTTTGATATCAGCTATAGATACTTAATTGGAATACCTCCTAAGTGACAGAACAGTTAAATTTTACAGTGTTAAGGAGAAAAATTGATGAGGCAGAGAAAGAAAATTGTGCAAGATTCATTCACTCACTGAATTCATTTATTTAACAAATATTGAGTCACTTATCATATGCCCAACACTGTTCTGCTCTGGGTCTAACTAGTCATATTTAGGGTTCTAGATGCCCCTACCTTGGGATTCACTAGGGAATGAAATAGACAAAGTTTCCTGTATTTGTGAGGCTTACATTTTAGCAGAGTGTAACAATAAGAATAATTAGTAAGTAAATTAGGTAGTAAGTTAAAATGTAATAAATATTGTACTCTGCTTCATTAATAGGATGTTGTTAATCAATGTATCATTTCATAGCAGAAATTAATATGGGGTAAGGAGCTAAAATTTTATATGAGGTGACTGAGGTAGGCTTGAGAAGGTACACTGAAGACCTAAAGAACAGGAAGGAGTAAGCCCAGCACAGATTCGAAGGACAAGGTTTCTAAGCAAAAGGAACGAGTGCAGAGGCCCTGAGGCTGGAGTGTACCTATGATTGGAAGAAAAGCAGGAAGGTAAATGTGATCCAACTGGATTGAAGTTGTGGGGGGCAGATATCAGGGAATGAAGTCAAGAAGGACATGAGGAATGTCGGACAGATAATGTAAAGTCTCATAGACCAGGGGTCCCCAACCCTTGGGCCATAGACCCCTCTGTGGCCCATTAGGAATCAGGCTGCACAGCAGGAGGTGAGTGGCAGGAGAGAGAGCATTACTGTCTGAGCTCTGCCTCCTGTCAGATCAGTGGAGGCATTAGATTCTCATAGGAGCTCAAATCCTATCATGAACTGTGCATACAAGGGATCCAGGTTATGCACTCCTTATGAGACTCTAAAACCTGATGATGTGAGGTGGAACAGTTATATCCAAAAACCATTCAGTCAACCCCCAACCATCAGTGGAGAAATTGTCTTCCACAAAACCACTCCCTGGTGCTGCTGTTGTAGATCATTGCCTGTTGTAAAGACTGACTTTTATTTAAGAGAAATGGAGATATGTAGGAAGGTTTTAAGAAGAAGGGTGACATGATCTGGATTACATTTCCACAGCATCGTCCAGACTGCTGAGTTAAGAACAGGCAGTATGGAAGCCAAGGCAGAAGCACAGTTGGGGGCTACTGTAATAAATACTCTAGGCACTAAATGGTGCTGTGTTGAACAAGGGAAGGGTATTAAAGGTGATGAAAAATGGTTGCATTCTGGATCTATTTTGAAGATAGAAACTACAGGGACACAGCATGTTGGGAGGCCGAGATGGGAGAATTGCTTGAGCCTGGGAGGTCAAGGCTACAGTGAGCTGTGATGGCACCACTGTACTCTAGACTAAGTGACAGAGTGAGACCCTGTCTGAGAAAAAAAAAAAAGAGAGAGAACCTACTGGATTTCCTGATGGATGGAATCTGAGATCTGATGGTATGAGAGGAGTCAAAGATTCTGTGGTGGCTTGTATTATTGCAAAAATATTTGCTGGTCCTTCCTACAGAGCACATCACTCTGGGAGTATTATCTTTGAACCCCACTGCCACCAGGATTGGACATATGACTTGCTCCATACAGTGATTTGCGAAGTGATATGCCCCTTTCCAGCAGAATATTTACGCACCATCATGTGGGACCTCTTCTGTCCTCTGTCATGAGAAAGGCAATATGCCAGATGGGGGTACCCCTTCAGCCTAGATTCTGAAGTGGAGAAGACATGAAACAGTCATAGTCCACATTCTGCTGATATGTAACATGAGTAAGCAAAAATTGTTGTTGCTCCAAGCTTCTGAGATTTTTCGTTGTTGTTATTGTGACATAACTAGTGAAAGTTCATGGATACAGATTGCCTTCAAGGACTTTGTCTTCGACATCTGAAAGGATGGAGTTTCCATTGACTGAGATGGGAAGATTATGGAATTTGGGGGAAATAGGTTTCAAAGGGAAGATTAAGAGTTCAGCCTTGGACATGTTAAGTTTGAGATGTTTGTCATATGTTAATGTAGGGATATTGAGTAGGCAATTGGATGTAATAATCTAAAATTCAAAGGAGATGCTCAGGAAGGAGATAGTAATTTTGGGGCTGTCAGTATAGAATTGGTGGTTTCTAAGGCCAAAGGATTGCCTAATGTCATCAAGAGAGTAGTAATAACAGCAGAGGAGGAGGACTCCATGAGAGCTCATTACTGATCTCATCAAGAGCATTTTCTCTTGGCAGGGAAGCCTAATTGAGATGAGTTTGAAAAAGAATGTGAGGAAAGAAATTGGCAACAGCAAGGATAGTTAATTATTTGGAGATTAGCTCTAAGGCAGAGTCAAGAAATGGGTAAGAAACTGGATCAGATGTTGGATCAAGTGGGAGTTTTTCTAACAGGATGAACACAACAGAGCAGATGCTTTTCTTGAACAGTGGAGTAGAATCCTTTTATGTCTCTTGGCCTGTTTCTCAGTTTCAAAGAGTGGAAACAAACTAGCATTTATTGCACATTAAAATATGCTGTATATGATATTAAGCACATTCATATATTCATTTACTCTTAACAACCACATTGTGAAGTAACTATGATTCCTTTCAGGGTGTCTGAAAGATGAAGTAACTTAATTAATGTCACGCAACTAGTGCACGGAAGAGCTGAGATCCAATTCTTCATCTCACTTTTGGCAAAGTCTGTGCTCTTTTCTCTTTAGTAACTGCCTTCCAAACGAGATAAAATGTTCTCTCTGAAGCAAATCTCATGAACATTTCCTGTTTTGCTTTTCAACTACCAGAGCATGGTATGAGATAAAATTGTACTAGCAGGTGACTTTGTGTTCCCTATACCATTGTCTGATGTTTAGCATTGAGCCACGCTCTGCTACTGTTCGCTCCAAATTAAAAGTTCAGCTGCCCAGTCAGAAATCTGAATTTAAGCTCACCTCTGATGCTGTCTAGAAAGCTCAAAATCCATTAAAATGTCCAGTGAATTTTCAGTTTTTTCTTTCTTCAGGACCAAGCAACCAGTTACCAAACTAACATGTTGCTTTAGAGTTTGGTAGAAATTAAGATAATTCATAATGATGATTGAATATATGTGACATAAAACTTAAAAGTGAAAAGGCAGCAGAATCTTCTGTAGACTTAAACATCCCTGTCTGACAGCTTTGAACAGTGTAGTGGGTCTCCCAGAATGGAGTTTGAGATCTGAGAACTGACAGACTGCCTCCTCCTGAGTAGCCTAACTGGGAGACACCTCCCAGCAGGGGCAAACTGACACCTCATACAGCCAGGTGCCCCTCTGAGACAAAGCTTCCAGAGGAAGGCTCAGGTAGCAACGTTTGCCATTCTGCAATATTTGCTATTCTGCAACCTCCGCTGGTGATACCCAGGCAAACAGGGTCTGGAGTGGACCTCCAGCAAACTCCAACAGACCTGCAGTTGAGGGTCCTGACTGTTAGAAGGAAAATTGACAAACAGAAAGGACATCCACACCAAAATCCCATCTGTACGTCACCTTCATCGAAGACCAAATGTAGATAAAACCACAAAGATGGAGAGAAACCAGAGCAGAAAAACTGAAAATTCTAAAAATCACAGCGCCTTTTCTCCTCCAAAGGAATGCAGCTCCTCGCCAGAAACAGAACAAAGCTGGATGGAGAATGACTTTGACGAGTTGAGAGAAGAAGGCTTCAGATGATTGTTAATAACAAACTTCTCTGAGCTAAAGGAGGATGTCTGAACCCTCACAAAGAAGCTAAAAACCTTGAAGAAAGATTAGGCGGATGGCTAACTAGAATAGTCAGCGTAGAGAAGACCTTAAATGACCTGATGGAGCTGAAAACCATGGCATGAGAACTTCGTGATACATGCACAAGCTTCGGTAGCCAATTCAATCAAGTGGAAGAAAGGGTATCAGTGATTGAAGATCAAATGAATGAAATGAAGTGAGAAGAGAAGTTTAGAGAAAAAAGAGTAAAAAGAAATGAACAAAGCCTCCAAGAAATATGGGACTATGTGACAAGACCAAATCTATGTCTGATTTGTGTACCTGAAAGTGAAAGGGAGAATGGAACCAAGTTGGCAAAGACTCTTCAGGATATTACCCAGGAGAACTTCCCCAATCTAGCAAGGCAGGCCAACATTCAAATTCAGGAAATACACAGAATGCCACAAAGATACTCCTCGAGAAGAGCAACTCCAAGACACATAATTGTCAGATCTACCAAAGTTGAAATGAAAGAAAAAATGTTAAGGGCAGCCAGAGAGAAAGGTCAGGTTACCCAAAAAGGGAAGCCAATCAGACTAACAGCAGATC
>NW_020254325.1:0-1252 GCF_003255815.1 Theropithecus gelada
ATATATGATTTCCACAAACAGGAGTGGCCTGTGTAGTCACACTCGGGATGGCTGTGAGAAAATGGACACTATTTTTCCCACCCAGACTCCCCGGCAGTGTGTGTCCAATAACTTCTCCAGCATCTTTGGATACGTGACTTTGTTTTTTGTTATTTTTATTTTTTAACTTTTATTGTTTTTTTTGAGACGGAGTCCCGCTCTGTTGCCAGGCTGGAGTGCAGTGGCTGGATCTCAGCTCACTGCAAGCTCCACCTCCCGGGTTCACGCCATTCTCCTGCCTCAGCGTCCCGAGTAGCTGGGACTACAGGCGCCGCCACCACGCCCGGCTAATTTTTTGTATTTTTAATAGAAACGAGGTTTTACCGTGTTAGCTAGGATGGTCTTGATCTCCTGACCTCGTGATCCGCCCATCTCGGCCTCCCAAAGTGCTGGGATTACAGGCTTGAGCCACCGCGCCCAGCCTATTTTTGAAGGTTTCTTTTGTTTTTTAACTTACTTTCGTGAATAGATTATACATAGCTCGAAAATTAACAACAAAAAGATACATTCAGTAAAAGGTCTTTCATCTGCCCAGTACCACTGATAGTAGTTTATCCTTAATGGGTTTCTTTATGCATTGTAAGCTAGTACAAGATGATTTTTCTTTCTTTTTTACACAAAAGTAGTATACGATATACAACAGTGGTGCTTGAATCAATCTCAGTATGATTTTACACTACTAAGTTTTTGAGCCCCCAAAGAGCTTTGAAAATGTGAATCAGCTGGGCGCGGTGGCTCACACCTGTAATCCCAGCACTTTGGGAGACCAAGGCGCGCAGATCACGAGGTCAGGAGATTGAGACCATCCTGGCTAACATGGTGAAACCCCATCTCTACTAAAAATACAAAAAATTAGGCAGGCATAGTGGTGGGCGCCTGTAGTCCCAGCTACTCGGGAGGCTGAGGCAGGAGAATAGCGGGAACCCGGGAGGCGGAGCTTGCAGTGAGCCGAGATTGCGCCACTGCACTCCAGCCTGGGCGACAGAGCGAGACTCCGTCTCAAAAAAAAAAAAAAAAAAGTGATTTATATCAATATTATGTTAGAAAATAAAATTGAGATTTACAAAATGATAAACCCATTGTATAGTGATATTTATTTTTATTTAATTTTTTGTGTGTGTGTGTGAGAAAGAGTCTCTGTCACCCAGGGTGAAGTGCAGTGGTGCGATCTTGGCTTACTGTATCCTCTGCCCCCCAGGTTCAAGCAATTCTC
>NW_020254326.1:0-1252 GCF_003255815.1 Theropithecus gelada
TTGTTCTCATTGGTTTCAAAGAACATCTTTATTTCTGCCTTCATTTCATTATGTACCCAGTAGTCATTCAGGAGCAGGTTGTTCAGTTTCCATGTAGTTGAGCGGTTTTGATTGAGTTTCTTAGTCCTGAGTTCTAGTTTGATTGCACTGTGGTCTGAGAGACAGTTTGTTATAATTTCTGTTCTTGTACATTTGCTGAGGAGTGCTTTACTTCCAATTATATGGTCAATTTTGGAGTAAGTACGATGTGGTGCTGAGAAGAATGTATATTCTGTTGATTTGGGGTGGAGAGTTCTATAGATGTCTATTAGGTCTGCTTGCTGCAGAGATGAGTTCAATTCCTGGATATCCTTGTTAACTTTCTGTCTCGTTGATCTGTCTAATGTTGACAGTGGAGTGTTGAAGTCTCCCATTATTATTGTATGGGAGTCTAAGTCTCTTTGTAAGTCTCTAAGGACTTGCTTTATGAATCTGGGTGCTCCTGTATTGGGTGCATATATATTTAGGATAGTTAGCTCTTCCTGTTGAATTGATCCCTTTACCATTATGTAATGGCCTTCTTTGTCTCTTTTGATCTTTGATGGTTTAAAGTCTGTTTTATCAGAGACTAGTATTGCAACCCCCGCTTTTTTTTGTTCTCCATTTGCTTGGTAAATCTTCCTCCATCCCTTTATTTTGAGCCTATGTATGTCTCTGCGTGTGAGATGGGTCTCCTGAATACAGCAGACTGATGGGTCTTGACTCTTTATCCAGTTTGCCAGTCTGTGTCTCTTAATTGGAGCATTTAGTCCATTTACATTTAAGGTTAAGATTGTTATGTGTGAACTTGATCCTGCCATTATGATATTAACTGGTTATTTTGCTCGTTAGTTGATGCAGTTTCTTCCTAGCCTCGATGGTCTTTACATTTTGGCATGTTTTTGCAATGGCTGGTACCGGTTGTTCCTTTCCATGTTGAGTGCTTCCTTCAGGGTCTCTTGTAAGGCAGGCCTAGTGGTGACAAAATCTCTAAGCATTTGCTTATCTGTAAAGGATTTTATTTCTCCTTCACTTATGAAACTTAGTTTGGCTGGATATGAAATTCTGGGTTTAAAATTCTTTTCTTTAAGAATGTTGAATATTGGCCCCCACTCTCTTCTGGCTTGTAGAGTTTCTGCCGAGAGATCTGCTGTGAGTCTGATGGGCTTCCCTTTGTGGGTAACCCGACCTTTCTCTCTGGCTGCCCTTAAGATTTTTTCCTTCATTTCAACTT
>NW_020254327.1:0-1252 GCF_003255815.1 Theropithecus gelada
CACAAGAACAGTCTTAGCGAAAGGCTTCTTGAGGGGAAAGCTGTAACTCTGTGAGATGAATTCAAAGATCACAAAGAAGTTTTCTCAGAAAGTTTCTTTCTAATTTTAGCGGCTGATATTTCTTTTGGTCCTATAGTCTTCAAAGGGATCCGAAATAACTGTTCTCAGATTCCACAGAATTAATGCTACCAAACAGCTCTACGAAATACAGCTGTAACCCAGTGAGTGGAAGTCACATATCAAAAAGCTGTTCCTCAGAAATCTTCTTTCAAGTTTTCAGCTGAAGATATTTCCTTTTTCACCATAGCCTTCTTTGGGCTTCCAAATATCACTTTTCAAATTCCACAAGAAGAGTCCTAGCGAAAGGCTTCTTGAGGGGAAAGCTGTAACTCTGTGAGATGAATTCACAGAACACAAAGCAGTTTCTCAGAAAGCTGCTTTTCAGTTTTTATCTTAGGATATTTCCTTTTTCTCCGTAGCCCTCTATGGGTTTCCAAATATCACTTTTCAAATTCCACAAGAAGAGTCATAGCGAAAGGCTTCTTGAGGGGAAAGCTGTAACTCTGTGAGATGGATTAACAGAACACAAAGCAGTTTCTCAGGAAGCTTCTTTTCAGTTTTCAACTTAGGATATTTCCTTTTTCAAAATAGCCTTCTATGGGTTTCCAAATATCAATTTACAAATACCACAAACACAATCTTAGCGAAAGTCTTCTTGAGGGGAAAGCTGTAACTCTGTGAGATGAATTCACAGATCACAAGGAAGTTTTCTCAGAAGGTTTCTTTCTAATTTTAGCGGCTGATATTTCCTTTTTTCCTATAGTCTTCAAAGGGATCCGAAATAACAGTTCTCAGATTCCACAGAAATAAGGCTAGCACACAGCTCTACAAAATACAGCTGTAACTCAGTGAGTGGAAGTCACATATCCCAAAGCAGTTTCACAGAAAGCTTCTTTCCACTTTTTAACTGAAGATATTTCCTTTTTCACCGTAGCCCTCTATGGGCTTTCAAATATCACTTTGCAAATTCCACAAGAAGAGTCCTAGTGAAAGGCTTCTCGATTGCAAAGCTGTAACTGTTTCAGATGAATTAACAGTACACAAAGCAGTTTCTCCGAAAGCTTCTTTCCAGTTTTTATATGACGATATTTCCTTTTCACCAGAGACCTCTAGAGCTTCCAAATATCACTTTGCAAATTCCACAAGAACAGTCTTAGTGAACGGCTTCTTGAGGGGAAAGCTGTAACTCTGT
>NW_020254328.1:0-1252 GCF_003255815.1 Theropithecus gelada
GCCCTAGCCAGAACTTCCAACACTATGTTGAATAGGAGTGGTGAGAGCGGGCATCCCTGTCTTGTGCCATACCAGAATCTCTGGGACACATTTAAACCAGTGTGTAGAGGGAAATTTATAGCACTAAATGCCCACAAGAGAAAGCAGGAAAGATCTAAAATTGACACTCTAACATCACAATTAAAAGAACTAGAGAAGCAAGAGCAAACGCATTCAAAAGCTAGCAGAAGGCAAGAAATAACTAAGATCAGAGCAGAACTGAGGGAGATAGAGACATAAAAATCCCTCCAAAAAATCAGTGAATCCAGGAGTTGGTTTTTTGAAAAGATCAACAAAATTGACAGACCGCTAGCAAGACTAATAAAGAAGAAAAGAGAGAAGAATCAAATCGATGCAATAAAAAATGATAAAGGGGATATCACCACTGACCCCACAGAAATACAAACTACCATGAGAGAATACTATAAACACCTATACGCAAATAAACTAGAAAATCTAGAAGAAATGGATAATTTCCTGCACACTTACACTCTTCCAAGACTAAACCAGGAAGAAGTTGAATCCCTGAATACACCAATAGCAGGCTGTGAAATTGAGGCAATAATTAATAGCCTACCAACGAAAAAAGTCCAGGACCAGATGGATTCACAGCTGAATTCTACCAGAGGTACAAGGAGGAGCTGGTACCATTCCTTCTGAAACTATTCCAATCAATAGAAAAAGAGGGAATCTTCCCTAACTCATTTTATGAGGCCAACATCATCCTGATACCAAAGCCTGGCAGAGACACAACAAAAAAAGAGAATTTTAGACCAATATCCCTGATGAACATCGATGCAAAAATCCTCAATAAAATACTGGCAAACCGGATTCAGCAGCACATCAAAAAGCTTATCCACCATGATCAAGTGGGCTTCATCCCTGGGATGCAAGGCTGGTTCAACATTCGCAAGTCAATAAACATAATCCAGCATATAAACAGAACCAAAGACAAGAACCATATGATTATCTCAATAGATGCAGAAAAGGCTTTTGACAAAATTCAACAGCCCTTCATGCTAAAAACGCTCAATAAATTCGGTATTGATGGAACGTACCTCAAAATAATAAGAGCTATTTATGACAAACCCACAGCCAATATCATACTGAATGGGCAAAAACTGGAAAAATTCCCTTTGAAAACTGGCACAAGACAGGGATGCCCTCTCTCACCACTCCTATTCAACATAGTGTTGGAAGTTCTGGCTAGGGC
>NW_020254329.1:0-1252 GCF_003255815.1 Theropithecus gelada
GCCCTAGCCAGAACTTCCAACACTATGTTGAATAGGAGTGGTGAGAGAGGGCATCCCTGTCTTGTGCCAGTTTTCAAAGGGAATTTTTCCAGTTTTTGCCCATTCAGTATGATATTGGCTGTGGGTTTGTCATAAATAGCTCTTATTATTTTGAGGTACGTTCCATCAATACCGAATTTATTGAGCGTTTTTAGCATGAAGGGCTGTTGAATTTTGTCAAAAGCCTTTTCTGCATCTATTGAGATAATCATATGGTTCTTGTCTTTGGTTCTGTTTATATGCTGGATTATGTTTATTGACTTGCGAATGTTGAACCAGCCTTGCATCCCAGGGATGAAGCCCACTTGATCATGGTGGATAAGCTTTTTGATGTGCTGCTGAATCCGGTTTGCCAGTATTTTATTGAGGATTTTTGCATCGATGTTCATCAGGGATATTGGTCTAAAATTCTCTTTTTTTGTTGTGTCTCTGCCAGGCTTTGGTATCAGGATGATGTTGGCCTCATAAAATGAGTTAGGGAAGATTCCCTCTTTTTCTATTGATTGGAATAGTTTCAGAAGGAATGGTACCAGCTCCTCCTTGTACCTCTGGTAGAATTCAGCTGTGAATCCATCTGGTCCTGGACTTTTTTCGTTGGTAGGCTATTAATTATTGCCTCAATTTCACAGCCTGCTATTGGTGTATTCAGGGATTCAACTTCTTCCTGGTTTAGTCTTGGAAGAGTGTAAGTGTGCAGGAAATTATCCATTTCTTCTAGATTTTCTAGTTTATTTGCGTATAGGTGTTTATAGTATTCTCTCATGGTAGTTTGTATTTCTGTGGGGTCAGTGGTGATATCCCCTTTATCATTTTTTATTGCATCGATTTGATTCTTCTCTCTTTTCTTCTTTATTAGTCTTGCTAGCGGTCTGTCAATTTTGTTGATCTTTTCAAAAAACCAACTCCTGGATTCACTGATTTTTTGGAGGGATTTTTATGTCTCTATCTCCCTCAGTTCTGCTCTGATCTTAGTTATTTCTTGCCTTCTGCTAGCTTTTGAATGCGTTTGCTCTTGCTTCTCTAGTTCTTTTAATTGTGATGTTAGAGTGTCAATTTTAGATCTTTCCTGCTTTCTCTTGTGGGCATTTAGTGCTATAAATTTCCCTCTACACACTGGTTTAAATGTGTCCCAGAGATTCTGGTATGGCACAAGACAGGGATGCCCGCTCTCACCACTCCTATTCAACATAGTGTTGGAAGTTCTGGCTAGGGC
>NW_020254330.1:0-1251 GCF_003255815.1 Theropithecus gelada
GGAATCAGAGAACAGATATTTCGGATCCCTTTGAAGACTACAGGGCCAAAGGAAATATCCTCCGATAAGAAAGAGAAAGAAGCTTTCTTAGAAACTTCTTTGTGTTCTGTGAAATCATCTCACAGAGTTACAGCTTTCCCCTCAAGAAGACTTTTTCTAAGACAGTTCTTGTGGAATTGGCAAACTGATATTTGGAAGCCCATAGAGGGCTATGTTGTAAAAGGAAATATCCTCAGCTGAAATGTGGAAAGAAGCTTTCTGAGAAACTGCTTACTGTTCTGTTAATTCATCTCACAGAGTTACATCTGTATTTCGTGGATCTCTTTGCTAGGATTACTTCTGTGGAATCTAAGAACAGATGTTTCGCATCCCTTTGAAGACTATAGGGTCAAAGGAAATATCCTCTGATAACAAAGAGAAAGAAGCTTTCTGAGAAACTTCTTTGTGTTCTGTGAAATCAACTCACAGAGTTAAAGCTTTCCCCTCAGGAAGCCTTTCGCTAAGACAGTTCTTGTGGAATTGGCAAAGTGATATTTGGAAGCCCATAGAGGGCTACGATGAAAAAGGAAATATCCTCAGATGAAATCTGGAAAGAAGCTTTCTGAGAAACTGCTTAGCGTTGTGTTAATTCATCTCACAGGGTTACAGCTGTATTTCATGGATCTCTTTGCAGCGTTATTTCTGTGGAATCTGAGAACAGATATTTCGGATCCCTTTGAAGACTATAGCGCCAAAGGAAATATCCTCCGATAACAAAGAGAAAGAAGCTTTCTGAGAAACTTCTTTGTGTTCTGTGAAATCAGCTCACAGAGTTACAGCTTTCCCCTGAAGAACCCTGTCGCTAACAGAGTTCTTGTGGAATTGGCAAAGTGATATTTGTAACACCTAGAGGGCTATGGGGAAATAGGAAATATCCTCAGATGAAATCTGGAGAGAAGCTTTCTGAGAAACTGTTTAGTGTTGTGTTAATTCATCTCACAGAGTTACATCTGTATTTCGTGGATCTCTTTGCTAGCCTTATTTCTGTGGAATCTGAGAACAGATATTTCGGATCCCTTTGAAGACTATAGGGCAAAAAGAAATATCCTCCGATAACAAAGAGAAGGAAGCTTTCTGAGAAACTTCTTTGTGTTCTGTGAAATCAACTCACAGAGTTAAAGCTTTCCCCTCAAGAAGCCTTTCGCTAAGACAATTCTTGTGGAACTGGCAAAGTGATATTTGGAAGTCCATAGAGGGCTATGGTGAAAAAGG
>NW_020254331.1:0-1251 GCF_003255815.1 Theropithecus gelada
AGATTCCACAGAAATAAGGCTAGCAAAGAGATCCACGAAATCCAGATGTAACTCTGTGAGATGAATTAACAGAACACTAAGCAGTTTCTCAAAAGGCTTCTTTCCACATTTCATCGGAGGATATTTCCTTTTTCACCGTAGCCCTCTATGGGCTTCCAAATATCACTTTGCAAATTCCACAAGAACTGTCTTAGCGAAAGGCTTCTGGAGTGGAAAGCTGTAACTCTGTGACATGATTTCACAGAACACAAAGAAGTTTCTCAGAAAGCTTCTTGCTCTTTGTTATCGGAGGATATTTCCTTTGGCCTTATAGTCTTCAAAGGGATCAGAAACATCACTTCTCAGATTCCTCGGAAATAAGGCTAGCAAAGAGATCCAAGAAATACAGATGTAACTCTGTGAGATGAATTAACAGAACACTAAGCAGTTTCACAGAAATCTTCTTTCCAGATTTCATCGGAGGATATTTCCTTTTTCACCATAGCCCTCTATGGGCTTAAAATATCACTTTGCCAATTCCACAAGAACTGTCTTAGCGAAAGGCTTCTTGAGGGGAAAGCCATAACCCTGTGAGATGATTTCACAGAACAGAAAGAAGTTTCTCAGAAAGCTTCTTTCTCTTTGTTATCGGAGGATATTTCCTTTGGCCGTATAGTTTCAAAGGGATCCGAAATATCTGCTCTCAGATACCACAGAAATAAGGCTAGCAAAGAGATCCACGAAATACAGATGTAACTCTGTGAGATGAATTAGCAGAACACTTAGCAGTTTCTCAGAAAGCTTCTTTCCAGATTTCATCGGAGGATATTTCCTTTTTAACCATAGCCCTCTATGGGCTTCCAAATGTCACTTTTCCAATTCCACAAGAACTGTATTAGCGAAAGGCTTCTTGAGGGGAAAGCTGTAACTCTGTGAGATGATTTCAGAGAACACAAAGAAGTTTCTCCGACAGCTTCTTGCTCTTTGTTATCTGAGGATATTTCCTTTGGCCCTATAGTCTTCAAAGGGATCCGAAATATCTGTTCTCAGATTCCACAGAAATAAGGCTAGCAAAGAGATCCACGAAATACAGATTTTACTCTGTGAGATGAATTAACAGAACACTAAGCAGTTTCTCCGAAATCTTCTTTCCGGATTTCATCGGAGGATATTTCCGTTTTCACCATAGCCCTCTATGGGCTTCCAAATATCAGTTTGCCAATTGCACAAGAAGTGTCTTAGCGAAAGGCTTCTTGAGGGGAAACCTGTAAC
>NW_020254332.1:0-7532 GCF_003255815.1 Theropithecus gelada
AAAAAAAAAAAAAAAAAAAAAAGAAATGAGACGCAGAGACAAAGTATAGAGAAGGAAAAAGTGGGCCCAGGGTACCCATGCTAAGCATACAGAGGACCCACACCAGCACTAGTCTCTGAGTTCCCTCAGTATTTATTGATCATTATCTTTACCATCTGAGAAAAGGGAAGTGGCAGGATAATATGATCATATAGGGAGAAGGTCAGCAGTGAGACATACAATAAAGATCTCTGTGACATAAGTTTAAGGAAAAGTGCTGTGCCTTGATATGCATATGCAAACATCTCCGTAAACCTTTTTAGTGCATAAAGAGCAGCATTGCGCTAGCAAGTCCCACCTTCAGCCCTAAGGCGGTTTTCTGCTTTCTCAGTAAATAGAACATACAATCGGGTTTAACACCGAGATGTTCCATTGCCCAGGGACGGGCAGGAGACAGATGCTTTTCTCTATCTCAACTGCCAAGAGACCTTCTTTCCTCTTACACTAGTCCTCTTCAGCACAGACCCTTCACGGGTGTCAGGCTGGGGGACGATCAGGTTTTTCCCTTCCCACGAGGCCATGTTTCAGACTATCACATGGTGAGAAACCTTGGACAATACCTGGCTTTGCTAGGCAGAGGTTCCTGCGACCTTCCGCAGTGTATGTGTCCCTGGGTACTTGAGATTAAGAGAATGGTGATGACTTTTAACCAGCAAGCTGCCTTCAGGCACTTGTTTAACAAAGCACACCCTGCATAGCCCAAAATCCATTAAACCTTGAGTCACCACAGCAAGGACAGGGTTGGGGGTAGGGTCACAGATTAACAGCATCTCAAATACAGAACCAAATGGAGTCTCTTATGTCTACTTCTTTCTATACAGACACAGTAACAGTCAGATCGCTCTTTCTTTTCCCCACGGAGGGTGAAACCCCATCTCTACTAAAAATACAAAAATTAGCTGGGCGTGGTGGCAGCTGCCTGTAATCCTAGCTACTCAGGAGGCTGAGGCAGGAGGATCACTTGAACCCAGGAGCTGGAAGTTGCAGTGAGCCGAGATCATGCCACTGCACTCCAGTTTGGATGATAAAGCGAGATCCTATCTTAAAAAAAAAAAAAAAAAAAAGAGTTAACTGAAGATGGAGAAGGGGTGCCCTAAGAATGGGGCACAGCAAACACTCCAAGGTGGGAGGGAGCATGGTGGGGATTAAGACAGGCCACTTCTGTGGCTACATAGCATGGAAGCCGGGGAGGACCCTGACGTGGCTCAGGTGCCCCTCTGGTTGTGTGTGGGGAACAGATGGTGGAAGACAGGAAGAGTAGGGAGACCAGGAGGGGGCTGCTGTGAGAGTTCAGATGAGGGGGCAAGGCCTGGAGCTGTGGGTTAGGCCTCTGCTGGGTGCACAGGACTGAGCCTTTGGACCACCCTGGGCAGCTGAAGCTGAGGGGTGCGGGTGTTCATAGGTATCTCATAGGCAGTGGTTTCTTTGAGCAGGTTTCATACCGGGTGGTTCAGGTACACACAGACCTCCCAGGCCACTCAAGGAAGGAGTTCCAGAGGTGGAGCCACTGGGGAATTTTTACGTTTTCTAAAATTCTTTTTATAAATATCACCCATATTCATTGTTTAAAAATAACAACTTCAAATTTGTGAAAATTCTCAACATAGCAGAAATTCTCAGTGATGCTTGATCTGGAAATAAAGCCCATTCCTATTTTGCCATGTTAGCCCAGTGGCTTAGGCCAAATGCCTCAGGGTGTTCCTTGGGCCCGCTCTCTCCCTCACCCCCACATCCATTCTCTCATCAAATCCTGTCGGCTGCATCTACAAAAACTTCCCTGACCTTGGTCCAGCCTCCATCCTTCCCCCAACCTCGCCATCCTGGCAACTTCTTCCCTGGCCTCCCCGCTCCCCATCTCAGCCAGAGGGAGCCTGGGACCACCTGAGTCAGGCCAGGGCCCTCTTAGCTCACAGCTGTGCCCTGGCGGCAGCTCGCTCCAGATAAAAACCAAAGTCTAGGCCAGGTTGGTGACTCATGCCTGTAATTCCCCCCAGCACATTGGGAAGCAGAGGCGGGAAGATCACTTGAGGTCAGGAGTTTAAGACCAGCCTGGCCAACATGGCAAAACTTTGTCTCTACTTAAAAATACAAAAATTAGCCAGGCGTGGTGGTGCATGCCTGTAGTCCCAGCTGCCCGGGAGGCTGAGGCAGGAGAATCACTTGAACTTAGGGGGAGGCAGAGTGAGCTGAGATCGCACCACCACACTCCAGCCTGGGCGACAGAGCGAGACTCATCAAAAAAACAAAACAAAACAAAACCCAAAGTCTACAGCAGTCCCTTGTGTCTTCCACTCTCGCTCTGGCTTCCTCCACCCCACCCATGCCCCCCACTCCAGAGCGTGAAGGACATTTCTACCTGTGGCCATCTGCACCTGCCATTCGTGCTCATCCTTCCGGCCTTGGCTCAAACATCCCCTCTTTTGGGAAGCCTGCTCTTCCACGCTCCTTAAGCCTCTTCTCTGTTGTATTTTTCTCCATAGCCATCCTCCGGTGTTTCATAGGTACCTGTTCCTTTGTGGTTGGCCTTCTCGCTGCACAATGAGCACAGCCTGAGGACAGAGTGTGTCTGTGTTTGCACTGAGTCCCCAGCATGAGGCCCAGCTGGGCCCCTGGGAGCTCAGAACCCAATGAGTGAATGAATACTAGGGGCAGAACAGGAAGAGATGCTCTGGGGCCTGTGGTTGGGGCCAGCATAGGAGAGTCCCAGAGGCCCAGCAGGAGATGCGCCATGCACAGGGCTGTGGGCAAGGCCTGAGCTCTGCTGGTTGGACTCCGTGAATTTGGGGCCCTTGGTGATGTTGATGCCAGCAAGTGGGGGACTTCTGGGTACAGAGGCCGTCTCCTGGGAGCTTGGATGGGGGTGAGGAAGGGGAGGCGGCCAGTGTACGTAGCTACTTCTCCCTTCCGCGGGGCTCAGGAGAGGAGAGAAGGCTGCCGTACAGGCGAGGAAGGGAGATGCGTTTTTCCCAGATGGGAGACACTGAAGTCCCTGCACCCAGCACCCAGGCTTCCCTGGCCAGACCCTGATCCCCACGGAGCCCCTCCTCTCACACAGGTCATTGACCACAGCGGCGCCCGCCTTGGTGAGTATGAGGACGTGTCCCGGGTGGAGAAGTACACCATCTCACAAGAAGCCTACGACCAGAGGCAAGGTACGGGCAGGTGGGCGCCGAGGGGTGCGTGGGGGCCAGAGGGAGTATGTGCAGGCGTGGGGGCGGGCAGGGTAGACAGGGCCACTGCAGGGAGGCCAGTGGTGTGGGCAGTGGGGACCGAGAGCTTGGGAGGATATAGGGGTGAGGCTGGGAGTGGGGACAGGCGGGGGTCTGGGGTGGGAATGGGGGCCGGGAGGTGTCGGGGGTGTGGGCAGTCAGACGTGGTGGGGGGAGGGCTGGGAAAGTGGAGGGAGTTGAGGGATAAGTGTGGGGGCTGGGTGTTGGGGGCAGCAGTCAGGGTCAGAAGGAGACATGGAGAGGTCGGATGGGGTGTGAAGGGCAGCACAGGTGGAATGTGAGTGGCCAGGGTGGCGGTCAGTGAGGGCACCTGGGACGGATCAGAGTGTGGGGGAGACGGGGCCTCAGAGCCGAAGGAAGGCGGATGATGAAGGCAGATGTGTGCTGAAGGGGTGAGAGACCATGGGTCCTGTGGTGAGGGGTGCACGCGGCACCCCTTCCGTTTCTGATTGTGGCGAGGCCCTAGGAGTCCTGGGAGAGGCTAAGGCTGTGGTGGGAGACCTGGGGCTTGGGTGACAGCCCTTTGTCACCTGGAAGAGAGAGTTCCTCCATGAACATGGGCCCTTCGTGGGTGGAGCGCCATCATGTTAGGCCCGGCCGATACCCTAACTGACTCCAGCCCCCTCCGCCCACAGACACGGTCCGCTCCTTCCTGAAGCGCAGCAAGCTCGGCCGCTACAACGAGGAGGAGCGGGCTCAGCAGGAGGCCGAGGCCGCCCAGCGCCTCGCTGAGGAGAAGGCCCAGGCCAGCTCCATCCCCGTGGGCAGCCGCTGTGAGGTGCGGGCGGCGGGGCACTCCCCCCGCCGGGGCACCGTCATGTATGTAGGTGCGTGGTCCGCGGGCCCCGGGGTCCCGGGCTGCAAGGCCGGGAGGAGACGTTGTGCACACAGTGGAGCCTCGGAGACCTCACGCTCTGCCTTGGGGCGCGGGGTGGGGGGGTTCGAAATGATCTCAGTCCCTGGAGGTGGTGGAACCATCGGCCGACACTGACCGCCCAGTGTTTGTGGAGGGAAGTGGGAGGCACCGGTGGAGTGATCTGTCCAGCGAGGGAGGCAGCAGAGGCCCGAGCCACGCTGACTGTGCGCTTGGAAGCGTGGAGCACAGTGCCAGTCGCAGTGGGGAAACGGGCGGCGTGGCCAGGGCAGGAGTGAGGGGAACTAACACAGGGGGCTGTGTGAGCCCAGAGGAAGCACCTGGGAGCATCTGAAGGAAAGGGGGCAGCAGCCAGGTGAAAAGGAAGGCAGAGTTCCTACCAGAAGGAGTAGCCGGTGCAGGTGAGCAGAGCGCAAGAGGTTCACCCAGGGAAGGGGAGCGGGAGGAGAGGGGAGAAGTGAAGTCAGGGGCATGGGCAGAGTGGTGTCACAGTGGAGAGCAATGTGGATTTTTAAAAAAAGAACAGGCCAGCCATGATGGCTCACGCGTGTAATCTCAGCACTTTGGGAGAACAAGGTGGGAGGCTTGCTTGAGCCTGGGAGTTGGAGGTTACAGTGAGCTATGATTGTGTCATTGCACCCCAGCCTGGGCAGCAGAGAAAGACCCAGTCTCAAAACAAAGGCTGGGTGCAGTGGCTCACACCTGTAATTCCAGCACTTCGGGAGGCTGAGACAGGAGGATCACTTGAACCCAGGAATTTAAGACCAGCCTAGGCAACATAATGAGACTCTGTCTCTACAAAAAAAAAAAAAAAATCCCACAAGACTTTAGTCAGGTGTGGTGGTGAGCACCTATAGGGTACCCCAGCTACTTGGGAGGCTGAGGTGGGAGGAGGTGAGGCTGCAGTGAGCAATGATCGCACCACTGCACTGCCGCCTGGGTGACAAAGCGAGACCCTGTCTCAAAAAAAAAGATTTCAGGGGGTACATGTGGTGGTGTTACATGGGTGTGTTGCCTGCTAGTGGGTGGGGACTGGGCTTCTAGTGTACCCATGACCCAAATTGTGAACATCGTACCCAATAGGTAATTTTTCAACCCTCACCACCCTCCTGCTTCTGGCATCCCCACTATCTGTTATTTCCGTCTTTATGCCTGTGTGTACCCATCCCCCAGTCATCTGCAGCCACTAATTTACGTTCTGTCTCTAATTTGCCGATTCCGGATGTTTCATAGGAATAGGATCGTGCAATCTGTGACTGAGTGCTTCCACTGAGCAGAATGCTTTCAGGTTGCATCCATGGCATGTCTGTGTCAGTGCCACAGTGTTACCAAATAGTCCTGCATTGAACGCATAGACCACATTTTATCCAGTCACCAGTTAGTGGACATTAGGGTCATTTCCACTTTTTGGCTATTATGAATAATAGTGCTATGAACCACCTTCTTCTTTTTTTTTTTTTTTTCTAATTTGAGACAGGATGTGGCTGTTGCCCAGGCTGGAATGCAGTGGCGTGATCTCGGCCACTTCAGCCTTAACCTCTTGGGCTCAAGCCATCCTCCCACCTCGGCCTCCTGAGTAGCTGGGACTACAGGCACTCATCACCACCCCCAGCTAAAGGTTTGCAGTTTTTTTGTAGAGATGGGGTTTCGCTATGTGGCCCAGGCTGGTCTCCAAGCTCCTCCTGCTCAAGTGATCATCCTGCCTCAGCCTCCCAAAGTGCTAGGATTACAGGCGTGAGCCACCATGCTCGGCCTGAACATTCTTGTATAAATTTCTGTGTGACTGGACGCGGTGGCTCATGCCTGTAATCCCAGCACTTTGGGAGGTCAAGGTTGGCAGATCACCTGAGGTCAGGAGTTTGAGACTAGCCTGGCCAACATGGTGAAACCCCATCTCTATTAAAAATACAAAAATTAACTGGGCGTGGTGGCACGTGCCTGTGAGCCCAGCTACTCGGAAGGCTGAGGCAGGAGAATCGCTTGAGCCCGGGAGGTGGAGGTTGCAGTGAGCCAAGATCACGCCACTCCACTCCAGCCTGGGTGACCATGCAAGACTCCATCTCAAAAAAAGTAAATAAATTTTTGTGTGGACATTTGTTTTAATTTATCTGTGCCTAGGAATGGAATCCCTGGGCCATGTGGTAACTCTGTGCTTGACTTTTTGAGGACCTGCCGCACTGCTTTCCACAGCCACTGCAGCATTTTTCGTTCCCGCCAGCAGCGCACAAGAGTCCCATCTTGGCCTCATCCTCACCAGCACTTTAGTCTGTCTTTTGCTTATAGTCGTCCACTGAGTGTGAAGGGGAACATAATTATGGTTTTGATTTGCACTTTTTTGGGGGCTAATGATGTTGAGCATCTTTTCATGGCCATTTGTGTATCTTCTTTGGAGAAATGTCTATTCAGATCCTTTGCCTTTTGTTTCTTGTTTTTTGTTTTTTTGTTTTTTTTTTGAGACGGAGTCTCGCTCTGTCGCCCAGGCTGGAGTGCAGTGGCCGGATCTCAGCTCACTGCAAGCTCCGCCTCCCGGGTTCACGCCATTCTCCTGCCTCAGCCTCCCGAGTAGCTGGGACTACAGGCGCCCGCCACCTCGCCCGGCTAGTTTTTTGTATTTTTTTAGTAGAGACGGGGTTTCACCGTGTCAGCCAGGATGGTCTCGATCTCCTGACCTCATGATCCGCCCGTCTCGGCCTCCCAAAGTGCTGGGATTACAGGCTTGAGCCACTGCGCCCGGCCTGTTTCTTGTTTTTTGACACAGAGTCCCACTCCGTCACCCAGGCTGGAGTTTAGTGGTGCTGTCAGCTCACTGCAACCTCTGCCTCCCGGGTTCAAGTAATTTTCATGCCTCAGCCTCCCGAGTAGCTCGGATTACAGGCGAGCGCCACCACACCTGGCTAATTTCTGTATTTTTAGTAGAGACAGGATTTTGCCATGTTGGCCAGACTGGTGTCAAACTCCTGGACTCAAGTGATCCACCTGAGGCTCGTGGATCTCCTAAAGGGCTAGGATTACAAACATGAGCCACCGCGCCCAGCAGTATGTCAGGGGTTTTTTTTTTTTTTCTTTTGAGACGTAGTCTCGCTTTTTTTGCCCAGGCTGGAGTGCAGTGGTGCGATCTCAGCTCGTTGCAACCTCCGCCTCCCGGGTTCAAATGGTTTTCCTGCCTCAGCCTCCCGAGTAGCTGGGACTATAGGCGCCTGCCACCACACCTGGCTAATTTTTTGTATTTTTAGTAGAGATGGGGTTTCACCGTGTTAGCCAGGATGGTCTCGATCTCCTGACCTCGTGATCCACCCTCCTTGGCCTCCTAAAGTGCTGGGATTACAGGCGTGAGCCACCGTGCCTGGCCAGTGTGTCATTTTTTTTTTTTTTTTTTTTTTTTTTTTTGA
>NW_020254333.1:0-1251 GCF_003255815.1 Theropithecus gelada
ACACATCACAGAGCAGTTCCTCAGAAAGCTTCTTTCCAGATTTCATCGGAGGATATTTGCAGTTTCATGATAGCCCTCTATGGGTTTCCAAATATCACTTTGCCAATTCCACAAGAACTGTCTTAGTGAAAGGCTTCTTGAAGGGAAAGCTGTAATTCTGTGAGATGATTTCGCCGAACTCAAAGAGGATTCTCAGAAAGCTTCCTTCTCTTTGTTATCGGAGGATATTTCCTTTGGCCCTATAGTCTTCAAAGGGATCCGAAATATCTGTTCTCAGATTCCACAGAAATAAGGCTAGCAAAGAGATCCACGAAATACAGATGTAACTCTCTGAGATGAATTAACAGAACACTAAGCAGTTTCTCAGAAAGCTTCTTTCCAAATTTCATCTGAGGATATTTGCTTTTTCACCATAGCCCTCTATGGGCTTTCAATTATCACTTTGCCAATTCCACAAGAACTGTCTTAGCGAAAGGCTTCTTGAGGGGAAAGCTGTAACTCCGTCAGATGATTTCGCAGAACACAAAGAAGATTCTCAGAAGGCTTCTTTCTCGTTGTTATAGGAGGATATTTCCTTTGGCCCTATAGTCTTCAAAGGGATCCGAAATATCTGTTCTCAGATTCCACAGAAATAAGGGTAGCAAAGAGATTCCCGAAATACAGATGTAACTCTGTGAGATAAATTAACAGAACACTAAGCAGTTTCTCAGAAAGCTTCTTTTCAGATTTCATCTGAGGATATTTCCTTTTTCACCATAGCCCTTTTGGGCTTCCAAATATCACTTTGCCAATTCCACAAGAAGTATCTCAGCGAAAGGCTTTTTGAGAGGAAAGCTCTAACTCTGTGAGATGATTTCACAGAACACAAAGTCGTTTCTCAGAAAGCTTCTTTCTCTTTGTTATCGGAGGATATTTCCTTTCGCCCTATAGTCTTCAAAGGGACACGAAATATCTGTTCTCAGATTCCACAGAAATAAGGCTAGCAAAGAGATGCACGAAATACAGATGTAACTCTGTGAATAGAAGTCACACATCACAGAGCAGTTTCTGAGAAAGCTTCTTTCCAGATTTCATCTGAGCATATTTTCTTTTTCGCCATTGCCCTCTATGGGCTGCCAGATATCACTTTGCCAATTACACAAGAACTGTCTTAGCGAAAGGCTTCTTGAGGGGAAACCTGTAACTCTGTGAGATGATTTCACAAAAATCAAAGAAGTTTCTCAGAAAGCTTCTTTCTCTTTGTTATCGGAG
>NW_020254334.1:0-1251 GCF_003255815.1 Theropithecus gelada
AGCAAAGAGATCCACGAAATACAGATGTAACTCTGTGAGACGAACTAACAGAAAACAGAGCAGTTTCTCAGAATGCTTCTTTGGGGATTTCATCTGCGGATATTTCCTTTTTCACCATACCCCTCTATGGGCTTCCACATATCACCTTGCCAATTCCACAAGAACTGTCTTAGCGAAAGGCTTCTTGAGGGGAAAGCTGGAACTCTGTGAGATGATTTCACAAAACACAAAGAAGTTTCTCATAAAGCTTCTTTCTCTTTCTTTTCGGAGGATATTTCCTCTGGCCCTATACTATTCAGAGGGATCCGAAATATCTGTTCTCAGATTCCACAGAAATAAGGCTAGCAAAGAGATCCACGAAATACAGATGTATCTCTGTGAGACGAACTAACAGAACACTAAGCAGGTTCTCAGAAATCTTCTTTGCAGATTTCATCTGCGGATATTTCCTTTTTCAACGTAGCACTCTATGGGCTTCCAAATATCACTTTGCCAATTACACAAGAACTGTCTTATCGAAAGGCTTCTATAGGGAAAAGCTGTAGCTCTGTGAGATGATTTCACAGAACACAAAGAATTTTCTCAGAAAGCTTCTTTCTCTTTGTTATCGGAGAATATTTCCTTTGGCCCTATAGTCTTCAAAGGGATCCGAAATATCTGTTCTCAGATTCCACAGAAATAAGGCTAGCAAAGAGATTCACGAAATACAGATGTAACTCTGTGAGTGGAAGTCACACATCACAGAGCAGTTTCTCAGAAAGCTTCTTTCCAGATTTCATCTGACGATATGTCCTTTTTCACCACAGCCCTCTATGGGCTTCCAAATATCACTTTGCCAATTCCATTAGAACTGTCTTAGCGAAAGGCTTCTTGAGGGGAAATCTGTAACTCTGTGAGATGATTTCACAGAACACAAAGAAGTTTCTGATAAAGCTTCTTTCTCTTTCTTATCGGAGAATATTTCCCTTAGTCCTATACTATTCAAAGGGATCTGAAATATCTGTTCTCAGATTCCACAGAAATAAGGCTAGCAAAGAGATCCAAGAAATACAGATGTAACTGTGTGAGATGAATTAACAGAACACTAAGCAGTTTCTCAGAAAGCTTCTTTCCAGATTTCCTCTGAGGATATTTCCTTTCTCACCATAGCCCTCTATGCGCTTCCAAATATCACTTTGCCAATTCCACAATAACTGTCTTAACCAAAGGTTTCTTGAGGGGAAAGCTGTAACTCTGTGAGATGATTTCACA
>NW_020254335.1:0-1251 GCF_003255815.1 Theropithecus gelada
GATCCACGAAATAAATATGTAACTCTGTGAGTAGAAGTCACACATCACAGAGCAGTTTCTCAGAAAGCTTCCTTCAGATTTCATCTGAGGATATTTCCTTTTTCACCTTAGCCCTCTTTGGGCTTCCAAATATCACTTTGCCAATTCCACAAGAACTGTGTTAGCGAAAGGCTTCTTGAGGGGAAAGCTGTAACTCTGTGAGATGATTTCACGGAACACAAAGAAGTTTCACAGAGAGTTTCTTTCTCTTTGTTATCGGAGGATATTTCCTTTGGCCTTATAGTCTTCAAAGAGAGGGATCCGAAATATCTGGTCTCAGATTCCACAGAAAAAAGGTTAGCAAAGACATCCACGAAATACAGATGTAACTCTGTGAGTAGAAGTCACACATCACGGAGAATTTTCTCAGAAAGCTTCCTTCCTGATTTCATCTGAGGATATTTCCTTTTTCACCATAGACCTCTGTGGGCTTCCAAATATCACTTTGCCAATTCCACAAGAACTGTCTTTGCGAAAGGCTTCTTGAGGGGAAAGCTGTAACCCTGTGAGATGATTTCACAGAACACAAAGAAGTTTATCTGAAAGCTTCTTTCTCTTTGTTATCGGAGGATATTTCCTTTGGCCCTATAGTCTTCAAAGGGTTGGGAAATATATGTTGTCAGATTCCAGAGAAATAAGACTGGCAAAGAGATCCACGAAATACACATGAAACTCTGTGAGATGAATTAAGAGAACACTAAGCAGTTTCTCTGAAAGCTTCTTTCCAGATTTCATGTGAGGATATTTCTTTTTCACCATAGCCCTCTATGGGCTTACAAATATCACTTTGCCACTTCCACAAGAACTGTCTTAGCGAAAGGCTTCTTGAGGGTAAAGCTGTAACTCTGTGAGATCATTTCACAGAACACAAAGAATTTTCTCAGAAAGCTTCTTCCTCTTTGTTATCGGAGGATATTTCCTTTGGCCCTATACTCGTGAAAGGGATCCGAAATATCTGTTTTCAGATTCCACAGAAATAAATCTAGCAAAGAGATCCACGAAATACAGATGTAACTCTGTGAGATGAATTAACAGAACACTAAGCAGTTTCTCAGAAAGCTTCTTTCCAGATTTCTTCTGAGGATATTTCCTTTTTCACCATAGCCCTCTATGGGCTTCCAAATCTCACTTTGCCAATTCCACAAGAACTGTCTTAGCGAAAGGCTTCTTGTGGAATTGGCAAAGTGAGATTTGGAAGCCCATAGAGGGCTA
>NW_020254336.1:0-1251 GCF_003255815.1 Theropithecus gelada
TCTGTGAGATGAATTAACAGAACACTAAGCAGTTTCTCAGAAAGCTTTTTTCCAGATTTGATTTGAGAATATTTCCTTTTTCACCAGAGCCCTCTACGGGATTCCAAATATCACTTTGTGAATTCCACAAGAAGTGTCTTAGCGAATGTCTTCTCTAGGGGAAAGGTCTAACTCTATGGGATGATGTCACAGAACACAAAGAAGTTTCTGAGAAAGCTTCTTTATCTTTGTTATCGGAGGATATTTCCTTTGTCCCTATAGTCTTCAAAGGGATCCGAAATATCTGTTCTCAGATTCCACAGAAATAAGGCTAGTAAAGAGATCCATGAAATACAGATGTAACTCTATGAGATGAATAAACAGAACACTAAGCAGTTTCTCAGAAAGCTTCTTTCCAGATTTCATCTGAGGATGTTTCCTTTATCACCATAGCCCTCTATGGGTTTCCAAATATCACTTTGCCAATTCCACAAGAACTGTCTTAGCGAAAGGCTTCTTGAGGGGAATCTGTAACTCTGTGAGATGATTTCACAGAACACAAAGAAGTTTCTCAGAAAGCTTCTGTCTCTTTGTTATCGGAGGACATTTCCTTTGGCCCTATTATCTTCAAAGGGATCCGAAATATCTGTTCTCAGATTCCAAAGAAATAAGGCTAGCAAAGAGATCCCCGAAATACAGATGTAACTCTGTGAGTGGAAGTAACACATCACAGAGTAGTTTCTCAGAAAGCTTCTTTCCAGATTACATCTGAGGATATTTCCTTTTTCACCATAGCCCTCTACGTGCTTCCAAATATCACTTTGCCAATTCCACAAGAACTGTCATAGCGAAAGGCTTCTTGAGGGGAAAGCTGTAACTCTGTGAGATGATTTCACAGAACACAAAGAAGTTTCTCAGAAAGCTTCCTTCTCTTTGTTATCGGAGGATATTTCCTTTGGCCCTATAGTCTCCAAAGGGGTCGGAAATATCGGTTCTCATATTCCACAGAAATAAGGCTAGCAGAGAGATCCAAGACATAAAGATGTAATTCTGTGAGATGAATTAACAGAACGCTAAGCAGCTTCTCAGAAATCTTCTTTCCAGATTTCATCTGAGGATATTTCCTTTTTCACCATAGACCTCTATGGGCTTACAAATATCACTTTGCCAATTCCACAAGAACTGTCTTAGCGGAAGGCCTCTTGAGGGGAAAGCTGTAACTCACTGAGATGATTTCACAGAACACAAAGAAGTTTCTCAGAAAGCTTCTTT
>NW_020254337.1:0-1251 GCF_003255815.1 Theropithecus gelada
CAGACTCCACAAGCTTTGGTTTCTCCCACTGTTTCATCACATGAGATTGACACACAGGTGTCATTTACTGACATCTAACACTCGGGGAGGCCCTTAGAACTGCAGTCACAAGTCAGCTTCATTCAGGCATTCATCACCAGCCTCCTGAAGCCACCTCCTGTCCCCACGGGGAGTGGGGGCCGAGACCGGAGACCCACGGGGAGTGGGCGCAGAGACCGGAGACGTCACTGGGCTTACAGATCCCCAGGCTGGAAACCCAGCGAAATCAGGAGGGCTCGGCTACAGCCCTGGAGGGAGGCGGGTACTGGCTCAGGGACGCGAAAAATGAGTCCTCATTTCCATACAGTGCCACCTACGACAGCGTCAAGTGAAAGCCAGTTGTTTGGCATTCCTGGGACAGACAGTCCTGGAATTACAAGGGAAACTTTTTACTCCCCTCCCCTCTGAACACATGAGGTCCATGGTTCCCTCACATCTAACCCTGGGAATCGGAATCGGTGACTCCTTGTCCACCTGAGGACCACCCAAGAGGATCCACACACCTGCTGCAACAGCAGCACCGCACCTGGTCCGCGGGGGAGCAAAGCAAATCCCACCTTTTGACTAAAACTGGATTATCCCGACATTGGCAGCCTGCAGTGTATATATCCTCAAGCCCCCCCCAACAGTGCCACCTGCAAGAGGAACACAAGCCCTAAGTCCCAGGTTCTCAGGATGGCCTGTGAGGTGGATGCTGGCACCTTCTCATCTCCCAGTGGAGAGAAGGCCAGGGTCAGGGCTGGCGCATCAGGAGGGTCAGGGTTCAAACCCCATCTGCCTCACGAAGAACCCTTTACTGTTCAAGTGACTTCTATCATTAGCCTTAAAAATGTACCACAGTTACCAGCAATTCTGAGTGCTGTTCCTTGGGACGTCATAAGCAAACATTGTGTTAGAAAGGTTTTGCCAAATCTGCTTTCAAAATCCTATGTTATGAAATGACTAATGAAAATTTGAGCTTTGAAATGAAGCACATATTTAAATGAATCCCAAAATGACTATCGCAAAGGAAGTTTTAACTTGATGTGAAAAATATCCTCTAAATGACATCAGCCAGAATTATCTTCTATCATTACTGATCCCATATGCTTAATGAATTATACAGCATCATCTCAGATATGAACTTAAAACCATTAGCTGAATGCACATTTTAGCATAACCAAAATTCTGCTCTAATAAGCAGCACAGGCGTCTCTGGAGAGGATTTTATTT
>NW_020254338.1:0-1252 GCF_003255815.1 Theropithecus gelada
CCTAATTAGTAAGCCATTTATTAAGAGTTTGAAAGTACCTCCACATGATATATACTTGCAGGTATTCCTGTTTTATTTTCATTTTTCTGGTCAGAATTCCTTTAGTACTACCTGAAATAACAGTATAGGTTATCCTGGATATTTGTGATAAAATATTTAGCTTATATTTTTTCATTTCTTCTATCCAGAGTAGTTTACTTTCTCCCTAAACCAGGTTATAAAACATCAAATCACCTAAAATGTCTGTGTTAAATAAAACACAAAATTTACTGTATGGATATTAAANAACTGTAGTGTAACATAGTGATTCTACAGTTTCAAGATAAAACTATGCAATTTCCACATAAAGCTATTGTCTGATTTTTGTATTTAAAGAAAGTATGAATATGACTCAAAAGTGATTATATTGATAAATATATACTACATCCCACTATGAGAAATGCTGTGTGCTATCCTTTCTTATAGGTTTGTTAACCGCTCAGGGAACTGATCTCTCAATAAGTTATGTTTTACGAGAATATATTTGTTTAATGGTACCACAGAGAATTGAGGACTTTACCGGTTCCTAACATAAGCTTAATATATAATCAGATTTTTTTTCCTTTTTTTCCTCCTGTGCTGTGAGCTGACTCAAACTATTGCTCTCACTACTTTTTATGTTGGAACATATTTGAAACAATCCCCCCCCCCTTTTTTTTTTCCAAAAAAGCAAAAGCAAAAGCAACTGAGATGCTTGGAGTGTGTAATCATTCTCAGCAAACTATTGTAAGAACAGAAAACCAAACACCTCATGTTCTCACTCATAGGTGGGAATTAAACAATGAGATCACTTGAACACAGGAAGCGGAACATCACACACCGGGGTCTGTCGTGGGGTGGGGTGGGGGGAGGGATAGCATTAGGAGATATACCTAATGTAAATGATGAGTTAATGGGCGCAGCACACCAACATGGCACATGTATACATATGTAACAAACCTGCACGTTGTGCACATGTACCCTAGAACTTAAAGTATAATAAAAAATTAATAAACATTTTAAAAAGTATGTGGTAAAATGTTCAGTTAGTTACTAATCCACTGGAGTTAAGTGCAATCTCTGGAGGTGTTCAGCATGATCTAATACTGCAGCCTTCTACCTAAAGAGCACCACTACAGTAACAACCCTGCCAAATATTCTCTGCTTTACACTTACACCTAATAATGCTTCTCAAGATATCCCTTATAATGTTACTTAGACATGCACACAGGTG
>NW_020254339.1:0-788 GCF_003255815.1 Theropithecus gelada
CATGGCTGTCATCTGAAGGCCTTGCTCATGCTGAGTGTTTTTAAGACAGGAGAGAGATCCTAATTGGTTGCGATTGCAATCATTTCTCCTTTGGAACATGCCTAGTCGAGAAGAACATCCCTATTGAAACTGAGAGAGAAATGCCATTTTTAGAAAGAACTAGTTTAAACAAAGGTTACTATTACCTAAAGAAACATCATTCACCTGTATTAACAATGTATCCATCACTCACCCAAACTGTGAAAGAACGTAGGTACCCACTAAAATGAGTTCAAATGTTTACTCTCCCTCCCCTCCCCCAGCAAGTTGCCAAGATCTAATGGTCAATAAAAACATTTTATTCCCAATATAATTGCATGAATAAGACCAGAAATATGATCCAAGGAAAGATGTTGCCTTTCCTTGCTGCAGCTGACAGGGTTGCTTAGAATTTGGGCAGCTGGAGCTGGGGAAAAGCTTTGTTAGTTTATTAAAATGAGGAGTCAGGTCTGGCTTCTAGTACCTGGGCTCTAAGCAATGACTTCCTTCCTTCCTTCCTTCCTTCCTTCCTTCCTTCCTTCCTTCCTTCCTTCCTTCCTTCCTTCTTTCCTTCCTTCCTTCCTTCTTTCCTTTCTTCCTTCCTTCCTTCTTTCCTTTCTTCCTTCCTTCCTCTCTTTCTTCTCACAATTCCTTCCTTCCTTCCTTCCCTCCTTCCTCTCTTCTGTTTCTTTCTTTCTTTCTTTCTTTCTTTCTTTCTTTCTTTCTTTCTTTCTTTCTTTCTTTCTTTCTTTCTTTCTTTTCTTTCTTTC
>NW_020254340.1:0-1251 GCF_003255815.1 Theropithecus gelada
TCTGTCAACCAGAAATACTATACCAAGAAAAGTTGTCTTTCAGAAGTGAAGAAAAGATAAAGACATTACCAGATAAGCAAATGCCGAGAGAGTTCATCACCAAGAAAACTGTCACAAGAAATTCTAAAAGGAATTATTTGAGTTGAAACAAAATGCTGCTAAGTAACAATGTGAACACTTAAGAAAATATCAAACTCACTGCTAAAGGTAAATATATGGTCAAATCAGAATGCTCTAATACTGTAATGGTGGCATATAAATTACTTTTAACTTTAACAGAAATGTTAAATGACAAAAATACTAAGCAACACTATCACTACAAAAATTTATTAATCTTTACACAATATAAAATATGGAAAATATGACATCAATAACATTAAATTTGAAGGGTCAGTAAAAATATAGACTTCTTCCATGCAATTGAAGTTGTTATTTGCTTAAAATAAAATTTTATAACACTACGATGTTTTATGTAAACCCAATGGTGACTGTAAGGAAAAAAAGCTGTAGTAGATACATAAAAGAAGAAGCATACCATTACAAAAAAATTCACAAATTTAAAGGAAGGCAGCAAGAGAGGAAGAAAGGAACAGGGGATCTACAAGACAGCCAGAAAACAATGAACAAAATGGCAGTAGTAAGATTATGCCTATTTATTGTCTCTTTAAATGCAAATGGATTAAATTCTCCAATGAAAAGATGAAGAGTGGCCAAAAGAATTTTACAAAAGAAATCCAACATATGCTACATATAAGAGACCAATTTTAGCCATAAAGACAAACATGGTTGAAAGCAAAATGACTGAAAAACAACATCCATCTAGATTGTAAACAGAGCAGAGATGACTGTATTTATACTAAACAAAATACACTTACAGTTAAAAACATCACATGAGAAACAAAGATGGTTATTATATAAAATCATTATATAATGGGTTGACTGATTCATCAAGAGAACATAACAAATGTAAGTATACGTAAATGCACTATATGCACCCCAAATTGACACACCTATGTACATAAAGCAAATGTTAATAGAACTGAAGTACATATAGATAGCAATACAATAATAGTAGGAGACTTTAATATATGAATGTCACATAAAAGAGAACCTACACAAGCCTATCAGCAGACTTCTCAGCAGAAACCTTACAAGCCAGGAGAGAGTGGGATAATATATTAAAATTGCTGAAAGAAAAAAAAAATCTGTCAACCAGAAATACTATACCAAGAAAAGTTGTCTTTCAGAAGT
>NW_020254341.1:0-1250 GCF_003255815.1 Theropithecus gelada
CTAACACAGTTCTTGTGGAATTGGCACAGTGATATTTGGAAGCCCATAGAGGGCTATGGTGAAAAAGGAAATATCATCCGATGAAATCTGGAAAGAAGCTTTCTGAGAAACTGCTCTGTGATGTGTAACTTCCACTCACAGAGTTACATCTGTATTTCGTGGATCTCTTTGCTAGCCTTTTTTCTGTGGAATCTGAGAACAGATACTTCGGATCCCCTTGAAGACTATAGGGCCAAAGGAAATATCCTCCGATAACAAAGAGAAAGAAACTTTCTGAGAAACTTCTTTGTGATCTGTGAAATCATCTCACAGAGTTACAGCTTTCCCCTCAAGAAGCCTTTCGCTAAGAGAGTTCTTCTGGAATTGGTAAAGTGATAGTTGGAAGCCCATAGAGGGATACGGTGAAAAAGGAAATATCCTCCAATGAAATCTGGAAAGAAGCTTTCTGAGAAACTGCTTAGTGTTCTGTTAATGCATGTCAGAGAGTTACATATGTATTTCGTGGATCTCTTTGCTAGCCTTATTTCTGTGGAATCTGAGAACAGATATTTCGGATCCCTTTGAAGACTATAGGGCCAAAGGAAGTATCCTCCAATAACAAAGAGAAAGAAGCTTTCTGGAAACTTCTTTGTGTTCTGTGAAATCATCTCACAGAGTTACAGCTTTCCCGTGAAGAAGCCTTTCGCTAAGACAGTTCTTGTGGAATTGGCACGGTGATACTTGAAAGCCCGTAGAGGACTATGGTGAAAAAGGAAATATCCTCAGAAGAAATCTGGAAAGAAGCTTTCTGAGAAACTGCTCTGTGATGTGTGACTTCCACACACAGAGTTACATCTGTATTTCGTGGATCTCTTTGTTAGCCTTATTTATGTGGAATCTGAGAACAGATATTTCGGATCGCCTTGCAGACTATAGGGCTAAAGGAAATATACTCCGATAACAAAGAGAAAGAAGCTTTCTGAGAAACTTCTTTGTGTTCTGTGAAGTCATCTCGCAGAGTTACAGCTTTCGCCTCAAGAAGCTTTTCGCTAAGACAGTTCTTGTGGAATTGGCAAAGTGATAGTTGGAAGCCCATAGATGGCTATGGTGAAATAGGAAATATCCTCAGATGAAATGTGGAAAGAAGCCTTCTGAGAAACTGCTTAGTGTTCTGGTAATTCATCTCACAGTGTTACATCTGTATTTCGTTGATCTCTTTGCTAGCCTTATTTCTGTGGAATCTGAGAACAGATATTTCGGATCCCTTTGGT
>NW_020254342.1:0-7532 GCF_003255815.1 Theropithecus gelada
ACGAAATCTCTGGTATGTGCAAAGATTAGAGAGCAGAACAAAAGGGTATGGGGGGGGAGCGGGTACACATCTATCTTTGTGTCCTTTCATTTCCCCCTTCTCATAAGTAACTGGATGTCCAATCTTGGATTTCCAGAGTCTTATAATATAGCCTCACTTTCTGGGTGCAGGAGAGGCTGGTGATGGCTACGGAGGACCATTAGTTGGATGGTATCAAACCTTTCTCTGACAAATTGTAAAATTTTATTTACTACACAGGGGCCTATAGTGAATAGAAGCAGTAAAGACATTAGGGGGCCTAAAAGGGGTGCCAGAAGGGAAAACATTGAAGAGCTCCACCAATTGTTAGTGGCTGTAGCGAATTGTTGCTTTTTCATTTCTAAGCTTAGTTTGTGTAGGTGTTGGACTCTTTCCTCAACTAACCCTGACTCATTTATATAGAAACAGCATTCTTCTTTGAGGAGCATACAGGTACCTCCTTTCTCAGCCGTGAGTAAGTCTAAGGCTCTGCGGTTTTGAAGGGTGACCTGTGCTAGGGAGGTGAGCTGCTGCTGAAGGGAGGCTAGGGAATAGGCGGAGTCTTCCATAGCAACAGAGAATTGTTGTAACAGCTTGTCGTTTTCTATCATGGAGTGTTGTAGGGCCCCTCCTGCTAACCCCGCTGCGACGACAGAGGTGGTTAAGGATATTCCGGCAATTAGTGGTAGAAAAACTGCTCGTCTATGTCGCGCAGTTTTAGTTGGGGCGGTCCCTGCCCAGCCTATGAACTCTGCCAGGGTTAGCAGTGTCAGTCGGGGAACTAGGGTAACAGGGATACACAACTGTCCGTCAGAGATGCTTTTGGACAGAGTCTTTAACAGAGTCATATTACACCAGAAGAACACACCAGGGGGAGCATATATGGGACTATTAGGGTATGTAGCCGATTGGTTACAGAGGCTGTTGCTAAATGCCGAATAACAATAGGGGTATTTCTCTTGGTATGGGTCTCGGTACAGGGCCACATCGGGTATCGTGACTATTGACGAGTTAAAACCTGTATAGTTTGTGGGAGGGGAGGATAGAGGAATAGCCGTTAATGGTGGTCTTCCTAGGGTTGCACACATAAAGCAAGAGGACAGGTCGCCTAAACCGGTGAGGTTGGCGAATGCTAGCCCTTCCTGTAGTAGGGTTAGCCAGGAGAAGGGCTGCAAGTCTTGTGATAGCTTGGTTTCTTGCCTGTGGATTTGTGTATGGATTAAGGGTTGAATCTGGACTAGACTTCTCCACAGATATAAATGGCTACTGGGCCAGGTACTAGTTGATGAGTAATATACTCCCCCATGTTGTGGGGTTGTCCACCGAGAGTCCCATGGGTCTCTAATTATCCAAGTGTAAGTGACGGGAGACTCAGTTTGGTAAAAATACCACCCTTGTTGTTCTGTCCAGTATCGGACAGAGTGCGTCTTACAGTAGCTATATGGGCAACCTGCACTCTGGTGCCACCAATAATTTTTACAATTATATTCAGTTTGATCATATTCAAAACAGATCATGGGTATTGCTGGTTGGGCAATCTGGAACCTAGTGAAATTGAGGTAAACTATAGTATTACACCCTGAGGGGGGGCAGTCTGCAGTAGCCAGTAGTTTACCCGCCTGGGGAGTTTCCCCAGGATGAGTTTTGTTTTCGTAGAGCCAGAACCTCCAGACATAGGGATTAGACGGCGCAGCAGTGAGGAGAGTCAGATGCATAAGGCATAAAAGCATAGGTGAGCTAAACATGGTTACGGTCATGGGGATGACGGCGCAGGGTTAGCTTTAAGGGATTGTTCTTAGCTTTGTCCACAGTCCATGTAACCGGTGCTCCAGACGGCTCGAGAAGGTCGGATGATGGGTCCACCGGTTTGACGTGTGTGTAGTGGATCCACGAAGCGATGCCTTCTACTTTGAGAGTGGTGGGAGTAGTCAGGAGTACTTGCAGTGGTCCTTTCCACCTGGGTTGGAGAGTTTCTTGCTGGTGGCGCTTGACCAGGACCCAGTCTCCCGGCTGGAACGGATGAGGCGTCGGCGGAGGTCCTGCCTCGTACAGTTCTCGTAGTCTGGGCCAAATTTCCTGGTGAATTTTCTGTAAGGCTTGTAAGGAGAACAAGAGCTCAGAGACATTTTCAGTTTCAGGTTTGAGTAAGTCATCTTTTAGACTGGGGACCAGGGGTGGGGGCCTGCCATACATGATTTCATATGGTGTGAGGCCCAGTCTGTAAGGGGTATTTCGGGCCCGGAACAGAGCGTAGGGGAGAAGTACTACCCAATTAGCGCCAGTCTCCATGGTCAATTTAGTTAAGGTCTCCTTTAGAGTCCGATTCATCCTTTCTACCTGTCCTGAGCTTTGGGGCCTATAAGCACAATGTAATTTCCAATTTGCCCCAAGAATGGAAGCCAAATCCTGACTTACCTTAGCAACGAAGGCTGGTCCATTGTCTGACCCTATTTGGACGGGAAAGCCATACCTGGGGAGGATTTCTTCCAAAATTTTCTTTGCTACAACCTGAGCAGTTTCTCTCTTAGTTGGGAACGCTTCTGTCCATCCTGAAAAAGTATCTGCAAAGACAAGTAAGTACTGATACCCATATTTTCCAGGCTTTATCTCAGTAAAGTCTATTTCCCAATAGACACCAGGCCTAGTTCCTCTACACCTAATTCCTGCGGCGGTCTGGGTTTGGGGGCAAGCGTTGTTCAGTTGGCAGGCTTTGCAATTTGTTGTGACATTGCTGGCCAGTTCAGCTATGCGCCTGATTCTGAACTTGGCGTGCCTGATTAAGTCTATCATTCGCCGGGCACCCAGGTGGGTTGTCCGGTGGATATGTTCCAACACCTGCTGACCTAATTTTTCTGGTAGGATGGTTTGGTCATTTACATCAGTCCACCACCCATTTTGAACCTGTTTTAGGGGAAGCGTGTCCATCCATTCGCGATCCTGTTCGGTATAGTCGGGAAAACTTGGCAAATTTCGCGGGCCAGGATCAGGGAGCTGGAGCGCGAGGAGCTGACTGGGAGCTTTTGCTATGCTCCTTGCGGTTTGGTCGGCTAAGAAGTTGCCTCGAGCAATTGGCGTAGTTGGTTTCTGGTGCCCAGGGCAATGTACGATAGCCAATTTCTTTGGTTTCCACAAGCAGTTAATAGAGCTAGGATCTCTTGCTTGTTTTTTATTTCTTTGCCTTCAGCTGTTAATAGTCCCCTCTCTCTGTAGATGGCCCCATGTATGTGCGCAGTAGCGAAAGCATAGCGGCTATCCGTGTATACTGTCAGTTTTTTCTCTGCCCCTAGGGTGAGGGCCTGTGTGAGTGCTATCAGCTCAGCTCTTTGGGCCGATGTCCCTGGAGGCAAGGGTTCCGCCCAGATTACCTCAGTCTCTGACGTTACAGCCGCTCCTGCATACCGCTGGCCTTGGTGGACGTAGCTGCTGCCATCAGTGAACCAGATGAGTTCTGTGTCGGGGAGCGGACGATCTTGCAGGTCCTCCCGCACCCCATGCACCTGAGCCAGTATCTCAGTGCACTCATGGGACGGGGCGTCCAAGTCTGGATTTGGCAGCAGTGAAGCAGGGTTTAAAGAGGTTGGGGGCAGAAAAGTTATTCTGAGGGGGTTTAACAGCAGTCCTTGATAGTGGGTGAGCCGGGCGTTACTCATCCATCGGTCCGGCGGCTGCCGGAGGACGCCTTCAATGGCATGCGGGGTTATAACGCGCAACTCTTGCCCCATGATAAGTTTATCAGCGTGGACCATTAGGGCGGTCGCCGCGATTATCCGGAGGCAGGGTGGCCAGCCAGCAGCCACTGAATCTAATTTTTTTGACAAATAGGCAACTGGCCTCTGCCAGGGGCCTAGGTACTGTGTTAACACGGCTTTTGCAACACCCTTACTTTCATCCACGTATAAGTGGAAGGGCTTGGAGACATCAGGGAGCCCCAGCGCGGGGGCTGATAATAAGGCAGTTTTGATTTGCTGAAAGGCCAGCTCAGCCTCTTCCGTCCAATTGAAGGGCTGCCGTTCCTTTGTTGCCTGGTATAGGGGCTTGGCTAACTCAGCAAATCCGGGTATCCATAACCTACAGAACCCTGCCGACCCGAGGAATTCTCTCACTTGCCGTGTCGACTGGGGTCTAGGGATGTGTAGGACTGTTTCCTTTCGGGCTTTGGTTAGCCAGCGTTGCCCCCCTTTTAATAGGTACCCCAGATAAATTACCTCCGACTTGCAGATCTGAGCCTTTGTTGCTGAGGCTCGGTAGCCTAGCTCCCCCAGAGTCTTCAAGAGGTCCTGAGTCCCTTGAACACAAGTTTCCGGGGACCTGGCCGCTATTAAGAGATCATCAACATATTGCAAAAGAGTTATTTCAGGGTGTTGCCGCCTGTACTCACCCAGATCTTCATGAAGGGCTTCATCGAACAGGGTTGGCAAGTTCTTGAACCCTTGTGGCAGCCTGGTCCATGTTAGCTGACCGTTGATGCCCCTCTCAGGATCCGTCCATTGAAATGCAAAGAGTTCTTGACTTTTGGGAGCCAGAGGAAGGCTGAAGAAAGCATCTTTTAGATCAAGAATGGTATACCACTGTTTTTCGGGATGTAAAGCACTCAGAAGGGTGTATGGATTGGGCACAGTGGGATGTATGTCCATGACCCTTTTATTAACTTCTCTTAAATCCTGTAGTGGCCTGTAGTCCGTACTATTGGGTTTACGAACAGGTAACAGTGGAGTATTCCAGGATGAGTGGCAAGCCCGTAGGACTCCCTGGTCTAGGAGTCGGCGGATATGGGGCGTAATTCCTTCTCTTGCCTCCAGGGGCATAGGATATTGCCGAACCCGAACCGGATCCGTCCCTGGCTTAACTTCCACAAATATGGCAGGTCGATGTTTAGCTAGCCCTAAGCCCCCAGTTTCTGCCCACGCTTCAGGGAAACGCTGGAGCCAAGAGTCAATTTCCTGATCGGGGGGCTTTTGCTCTTGATGGAGTCTGTACTCATCTTCTAAGGTGACAGTCAGGATAGATATTGGCCTGTTTTGGGAATCAGTTATCTTGGGCCCTTCTGGCTCAAAGTGGATTTGGGCCCCCATTTTTGTCAGCAAGTCCCTCCCTAGTAGAGGGCAGGGGCTCTCTGGGATGACTAGGAAGGAATGGGAGACTTTTCCCGTTCCTAAGTCTACAGTCCTCTGGGTTGTCCAGGGGTATTTTTTGATGCCTGTGGCCCCGTGCACCCAGGATGTTTTCTTAGACATTTTTCCAATTGGTTTGGTTAGGACTGAGCGTTCCGCCCCAGTATCGACCAAGAAGCGAACTGGGGACCCCGCCACTTGCAAAGTTACCCTGGGTTCGGGGAGGGGGTCCGAACCCCGTCCCCCCTAGTCAGAGTCCTGGGTAACGAGTACGGAGGTAGGGTTAGCTGGTCTCCGTTTCTTTGGGCAGTCTTTAATCCAGTGACCACGTTCCTTGCAATAAGCACACTGATCCTTTTCTAATCCTTGCCTAGAGCCTTGCTTTTTCTGCTTTCTGCTTTGGCCATTCCCTGCCTGGGGGAAAGCTGCTACTAAGACTTTGGTCATTTCTTTGGTTGCCCTGAACTGTTTTTCTTCTGGAGTATCCCTATTATTATAAACTCGCTGGGCCATCTGAAGGAGGTCCTGAATCTGCTTTCCCTCTAAACCTTCTAATTTCTGGAGTTTTCTTTTAATATCTGGTGTTGCCTGGTTTACAAAGGACATTACTACCGCTGCCTGATTTTCCGGTGCTTCCGGGTCCATAGGGGTAAACTGTCTGAAGGCTTCCATTAATCTCTCTAAATACACAGCAGGGCTTTCTGTCTTACCTTGTAACACAGAATATACTTTAGCCAAATTGGTGGGCTTGCGAGCTGCAGCCCGGAGACCCGCCATTAGAGTCTGGCGATAAATGAGCAGTCGTCCCCTACCTTCTGCCGTGTTGTAGTCCCATCTGGGCCGGGTCAAAGGAAAAGCCGCGTTAATGAGGTCAGGATTTGCAGTTGGCTGGCCGTCATCTCCTGGAACCAGCTTTCTGGCCTCAACTTGGATTCTTTCCCGCTCCTCCGTTGTGAACAGGATTCGGAGGAGCTGTTGACAGTCATCCCAGGTTGGCTGGTGAGTAAACATGACACTGTCTAACAACGAGGTTAGATCTTTGGGATTATCTGAGAACCGAGCATTTTGGGACTTCCAATTGTATAAATCACTGGTGGAAAAAGGCCAATACATGAGACGGGAGAGCCCGGTATCATCGAGCGATCCTATTTCTCTGAGAGGCAGGGCTACAGTGGAGTCAGGGAGTCGGGAAGCTTGGTCCCGCTGTACGCGGCCTCGCGTTCGGCCGGCTGGACCCCCCGGGTTACTTTCACTCTCGGCTGCTTCCGCTTCTCGGTTTCCCTCTACGGAAGCACCACCCTGGGGGACTGGGTCCTGCGGGATAAGGTGCGGATATGGTGGGGGTAATGTGGGTTCTAACATTAGGGGGTCCTGGCTGTCCGGCAGCACAGGGGCCGAGGGAGCAGAGGGAGTCCCTTGTCTTGTAGGTTGCGTTACTAGGACCTTGCAAGGCTCAAGGATGAATGGAGTTATCCAGGGCGGTGGGTCTTCCACAAGATTTTGCCACACTAGAATATAAGGAATTTGATCAGGATGTCCTGACTGCCTTGGCAGGAAAATCTTAGTTTTTACCTTAGTAATAATAGAGAGACAGAAAGTTCCTTCGGAGGGCCACCCTACACTGAAAGAGGGCCACTCCGAACGGCAGAAAGTAACTAGCTTTCCTTTCTTTAGCTCTACGCTTAAGTTATGCCCCCGAGCCTTCACATCCTTAAAATTGGTAACAAGGAGTGAGAGCGGCGTGCTCTGGTTGTTGCCCATCTTTGGACTGCTCCTACAAAGAGAAGGGGGGACGAAAATGAGTGTGAAGCAGAGGGGAGTATCCGACAGGTCCGGTCCTGGAAGGGGAAGAAAAGGTTTTATGTTTCGTTTTTGGGCTTACACGTAACACTTAACAACAACGGACAGACAGTGATAACGATGAGCATTCGCGAGCGCGTGTCGGACTTCCGACCTGAGTCAGACGGGGCAACCAAAGATGGAGGCCCCCAGATGGGCACTGGGGAACGTCTCCCACCAGTCCCGAGTGGCTGTCTTCTAGCGCGTCCGCCAAGACCGTGCCACTTACAGAACAGACCAATACAGATTACAGATTACGGATTTCGTGAAATTTCAGGGAGACAGACAGAGACAAAGACAGAGACAGTGACAAAGCCGGCTTACCTACAGATTAAGATCCGTTGACTTGGGGGTCTGGTGGGCTTGGGGGAAATCCCGGACGAGCCCCCATTTGTTATGCCCAGACCGTTTATTCCCCGAAGAAGACCACCAGAGTCCAGAGTCAAAGCTAAGCAGCAAGGATCTTTATTACAGGTTCGAACCTGGAACTCTCCCTCGCTCGCGAAACGAGACGGGCAGGAGAGCTCCCCCACTGAGCTCCGAGCAGTGTTATATAGTCTAAGA
>NW_020254343.1:0-1250 GCF_003255815.1 Theropithecus gelada
CATAGCCCTCTATGGGCTTCCAAATACCAGTTTGCCAATTCCACAAGAACTGTCTTAGCCAAAGGCTTCTTGAGGGTAAAGCTGTAACTCTGTTAGATGATTTCACAGAACACAAAGAAGTTTGTCAGAAAGCTTCTTTCTCTTTGTTATCGGAGGATATTTCCTTTGGCCCTATAGTCTTCCAAGGGATCCGAAATATCTGTTCTCAGATTCCACAGAAATAAGGCTAGCAGAGAGATCCACGAAATAAGGATGTAACTCTGTGAGTGGAAGTCACACATAACAGGGCGGTTTCTCAGAAAGCTTCTTTTCAGATTTCATCTGAGGATATTTCCTTTTTCACCATAGCCCTCTATGGGCTTCCAAATATCACTTTGCCAATTCCAAAAAAAGTGTCTTAGCGAAAGGTTTCTTGGGGGAAAAGCTGTAACTCTGTGAGATGATTTCACAGAACACAAAGAAGTTTCTCAGAAAGCTTCTTTGTCTTTGTTATCGGAGGATATTTCTTTGGCCCTATAGTTTTCAATGGGATCCGAAATATCAGTTCTCAGATTCTACAGAAATAAGGCTAGCAAAGGGATGCACGAAATACAGATGTAACTATGTGAGACGAATTAACAGAACACTAAGTAGTTTCTCAGAAACCTTCTTTCCAAATTTCATCTGAGGATATTACCTTTTTCACCATAGCCCTCTATGGGCTCCAAATATCACTTTGCCAATTCCACAAGAACTGTCTTATCGAAAGGGTTCCTGAGGGGAAAGCTGCAACTCTGTGAGATGATTTCACAGAACACAAAGAAGTTTCTCAGAAAGCTTCTTTTTCTTTGTTATGGGAGGATATTCCCTTTGACCCAATGGTCTTCCAAGGGATCCGAAATATCTGTTCTCAGATTCCACAGAAATAAGGCTAGCAAAGAGATCCACGAAATACAGATGTAACTCTGTGAGTGGAATTCGCAAATCACAGAGCAGTTTCTTAGAAAGCGTCTTTCCAGATTTCATCTGAGGATATTTCCTTTTTCACCGTAGCCCTGTATGGGCTTCCAAATATCACTTTGCCAATTCCACCAGAACTGTCTTAGCCAAAGTCTTCTTGAGGGGAAAGCTGTAACTCTGTGAGATGATTTCACAGAACATAAAGAAGTTTCTCAGAAAGCCTCTTTCTCTTTGTTATCGGAGGATATTTCCTTTGGCCCTATAGTCTTCAACGGGATCCGAAATATCTGTTCTCAGATTCCACAGAAATA
>NW_020254344.1:0-1250 GCF_003255815.1 Theropithecus gelada
CAAGGACTACTACTAAATCCTCTCAGGATAACTTTCCTGCCCCCAACAACCTTAAACCCTGCCTCGCTGCTGCCCAACCCGGACCTGGACGCCCCACTCCCCGACTGCACCGAGATACTAGCTCAGGTGCACGGAGTTCGAGAAGACCTGCAGGATCACCCACTTCCTGACGCCGACCTCGTCTGGTTCACTGATGGGAGCAGCTTCATGCATCAGGGCCAGAGGTACGCTGGAGCGGCAGTGACTTCAGAGACTGAGGTAATCTGGGCGGAACCCCTGCCCCCGGGGACATCGGCCCAGAAGGCCGAATTGATAGCGCTCACCCAAGCTCTTACCTTAGGGGCGGGGAAAAAGCTGACGGTATATACAGACAGCCGATATGCTTTTGCAACAGTGCATATACATGGGGCCATTTACAGGGAGCGGGGGTTACTGACGGCTGAAAGAAAAAAAATAAAAAACAAGCAAAAAATCCTAGCCCTGCTAACAGCCCTATGGAGGCCAGAAAAGTTAGCCATTGTACATTGCCCAAGGCATCAGAAACTAACTACTCCAACTGCTCAAGGCAACTTTCTGGCGGACCAAACTGCAAGAAAGGTGGCGAAGGCTCCCAGCCAACTCCTTGCACTCCAGCTCCCTGACGCGGGCCCCCGGGACTTGCCATATTTCCCTGATTATTCAGAACAAGATCTCCAGTGGATTGACAAGCTTCCCCTGAAACAGATCCAGAATGGGTGGTGGACTGATACTAATGACCAAACTATCCTACCAGAAAAATTAGGACAACAAGTGTTAGAACACATCCACCGAACCACCCACCTGGGCGCTCGGCGGATGATAGACCTGATCAGATGCTCTAAGCTCAAATTCAGACATACAGCCGAGATGGCCAGCAACATCGTGACAAGTTGCAAAGTCTGCCAGCTTAACAACGCCTACCCCCAATCCCAGGCTGCAACGGGAACAAGGCTCAGGGGAACCAGGCCCGGTATCTACTGGGAAGTAGATTTTACTGAGATAAAGCCAGGAAAATACGGGTATCGGTACTTACTTGTCTTTGTAGATACTTTTTCAGGGTGGACTGAAGCATTCCCCACCAAGAAAGAGACTGCTCAGGTTGTAGCAAAGAAAATCCTGGAAGATATCCTCCCCAGGTATGGCTTCCCCGTCCAGATAGGGTCAGATAATGGGCCGGCCTTCGTTGCTAAGGTAAGTCAGGATTTGGCTTCCATCCTTGGGGCAAATTGGAA
>NW_020254345.1:0-400 GCF_003255815.1 Theropithecus gelada
AACTTCTTTGTGTTCTGTGAAATCATCTCACAGAGTTTCTGCTTTCCGCTCAAGGAGCCTTTCGCTATGACAGTTCTCGTGGAAGTGGCAAAGTGATATTTGGAAGCCCATAGAAGGCTATGCTGAAATAGGAAATATCCTCAGATGAAACCTGGAAAGAAGCTTTCTGAGAAACTGCTGAGTGTTCTGTTAATTCATCTCACAGAGTTACATCTGTATTTCGTGGATCTCTTTGCTAGCCTTATTTCTGTGGAATCTGAGAACAGATATTTCAGTTCCCTTTGAAGACTATAGGGCCAAAGTAAATATCGTCCGATAACAAAGAGAAAGAAGCTTTCAGAGAAACTTCTTTGTGTTCTGTGAAATCATCTCACACAGTTACAGCTTTCCCCTCAAGAAG
>NW_020254345.1:496-1250 GCF_003255815.1 Theropithecus gelada
CCTTTGAAGACTATAGGGCCAAAGTAAATATCGTCCGATAACAAAGAGAAAGAAGCTTTCAGAGAAACTTCTTTGTGTTCTGTGAAATCATCTCACACAGTTACAGCTTTCCCTCAAGAAGCCTTTGGCTAAGACATTCTTGTGGAATTGGCAAAGTGATATTTGGAAGCCCATAGAGGGCTATGGTGAAAAAGGAAATTTCCTCAGATGAAATCTGGAAAGAAGCTTTCTGAGAAACTGTTGAGTGTTCTGTTAATTCATCTCCCAGAGTTACATCCGTATTTTGTGGATCTCTTTGCTAGCCTTATTTCCGTGGAATCTGAGAACAGATATTTCGGATCCCTTTGAAGACTGTAGGGCCAAAGAAAATATCCTCCGATAACAAAGAGAAAGAAGCTTTCTGAGAAACTTCTTTGTGTTCTTTGAAATCATCTCACAGAGTTACAGCATGCCCCTGCAGAAGCCATTCGCTAAGACAGTTCTTGTGGAATTGGCAAAGTGATATTTGCAAGCCCATAGAGGTTTATGGTGAAATAGGAAATATCCTCAGATGAAACCTGGAAAGAAGCTTTCTGAGAAACTGCTGAGTGTTCTGTTAATTCATCTCCCAGAGTTACATCTGTATTTCGTGGATGTCTTTGCTAACTTTATTTCTGTGTAATCTGAGAACAGATATTTCGGATCCCTTTGAAGACTATAGGGCCAAAGGAAATATCCTCCGATAACAAAGAGAAAGAAGCGCTCTGAGAAACTT
>NW_020254346.1:0-439 GCF_003255815.1 Theropithecus gelada
TTTTGACGGGAAAGCTGTAACTCTGTGAGATGATTTCACAGAACACAAAGAAGATTCTCAGAAAGCTTCTTTCTCTTTGTTATTGTGGGATATTTCCTTTGGCCCTATAGTCTTCAAAGGGATCCGAAATATCTGCTGTCAGATTCCACAGAAATATGGCTGGGAAAGAGATCCACGAAATACAGATGTGACACTGTGAGATGTATTAAGAGAACACTAAGCAGTTTCTCAGAAAGCTTCTTTGCAATTTTCATCTGAGGATATTTCCTTTTTCACCATAGCCCTCTATGGGCTTCCAAATATTACTTTGCCAATTACACAAGAACTGTCCTGGCGAAAGGCTTTTTGAAGGAAAGCTGTAACTCCGCGAGATTATTTCACAGAACACAAAGAAGTTTCTCAGAAAGCTTCTTTCTCTTTGTTATCGGAGGATATTTCC
>NW_020254346.1:515-1250 GCF_003255815.1 Theropithecus gelada
CACAGAAATAAGGGTAGCAAAGAGATCCACGAAATACACATGTAACTCTGTGAGATGAATTAACAGAACACTCAGCAGTTTCTCAGAAAGCTTCTTTCCGGATTTCATTGGAGGATATTTCCTATTTCACCATAGCCCTCTATGGGCTTCCAAATATCACTTTGCAAATTCCACAAGAACTGTCTTAGCGAAAGGCTTCTTGAGGGAAAAGCTGTAACTCTGTGAGATGATTTCACAGAACACAAAGAAGTTTCCCAGAAGGCTCTTTCTCTTTGTTATCGGAGGATATTTCCTTTGGCCCTATAGTCTGCAAAGGGATCCGAAATATCTGTTCTCAGAGTCCACAGAAATAAGGCTAGCAAAGAGATCCACGAAATACAGATGTAACTGTGTGAGATGAATTAACAGGACACTCAGCAGTTTCTCAGAAAGCTTGTTTCCAGATTTCATCTGAGGATATTTCCTTTTTCACCATAGCCCTCTATGGGCTTCCAAATATCACTGCGACAATTCCACAAGAACTGTCTTAGCGAAAGGCTTCTTGAGTGGAAAGCTGTAACTCTGTGAGATGATTTCACAGAACACAAAGAAGATTCTCAGAAAGCTTCTTTTTCCTTGTGATCGGAGGATATTTCCTTTGTCCCTATAGTCTGCAAAGGGATCGGAAATACCTGTTCTCAGATTCCACAGAAATAAGGCTAGCAAAGGGATCCGCGAAATACAGATGTAACTCTG
>NW_020254347.1:0-1251 GCF_003255815.1 Theropithecus gelada
GAGTTTGCCCCTGATCTGTGCCTGCGCCGGCCTGCGACTCTGCGCCAGCGCCAGCGCTGTGCCTTTGTGAGAGCGGAGCTGCATTCTCCTCAGCCCAGACCCGGAGAGCATCGCGAGGTGTGAGCTGTGTTCTGCTCTGCACAGACCCGGGAGACACCGCCAAGGCGGAGCAGCGTTGTCTTCAGCAGAGACGTTGGCGGCACCGCCTCGCTTTGGGACAACTCGGGACCGCATCCATGGTGAATAAAACCTCGTGTTTGTAGTCCTGAATAATGAAGGTCAGAGACTGCTCAGAATGGTTCAGTGTGGAAAACGGGAAACCAAAATCCCCTCTGAATCCTGCGCACCGAGGTTCTCTCCACCCAAGGTTTAGGGTTAGGGTTCGGGTTATGTTCGGGGTTAGGGTTAAGGGTTACGGTTAAGGGTAGAGTTGAGGTTGAGGTTGGGGCTAGGGCTAGGGTGAGGGTTAGGTTAGGGTTAGGGTTAGGGTTAGGGTTAGGGCTAGGGCTAGGGTTAGGGTAGGGTCGGGGCCGGGGTTAGGGTTAGGGTTAGGGTTAGGGTTAGGGTTATAGAGTTAGGGTTAGGGTTAGGGTTAGTGCTAGGGCTAGGGGTTAGGGTTAGGGTTAGGGGNGAGTTTGCCCCTGATCTGTGCCTGCGCCGGCCTGCGACTCTGCGCCAGCGCCAGCGCTGTGCCTTTGTGAGAGCGGAGCTGCATTCTCCTCAGCCCAGACCCGGAGAGCATCGCGAGGTGTGAGCTGTGTTCTGCTCTGCACAGACCCGGGAGACACCGCCAAGGCGGAGCAGCGTTGTCTTCAGCAGAGACGTTGGCGGCACCGCCTCGCTTTGGGACAACTCGGGACCGCATCCATGGTGAATAAAACCTCGTGTTTGTAGTCCTGAATAATGAAGGTCAGAGACTGCTCAGAATGGTTCAGTGTGGAAAACGGGAAACCAAAATCCCCTCTGAATCCTGCGCACCGAGGTTCTCTCCACCCAAGGTTTAGGGTTAGGGTTCGGGTTATGTTCGGGGTTAGGGTTAAGGGTTACGGTTAAGGGTAGAGTTGAGGTTGAGGTTGGGGCTAGGGCTAGGGTGAGGGTTAGGTTAGGGTTAGGGTTAGGGTTAGGGTTAGGGCTAGGGCTAGGGTTAGGGTAGGGTCGGGGCCGGGGTTAGGGTTAGGGTTAGGGTTAGGGTTAGGGTTATAGAGTTAGGGTTAGGGTTAGGGTTAGTGCTAGGGCTAGGGGTTAGGGTTA
>NW_020254348.1:0-1251 GCF_003255815.1 Theropithecus gelada
TCTGAGACCTCCGATAACAAAGAGAAAGAAGCTTTCTGAGAAACTTCTTTGTGTTCTGTGAAATCATCTCACAGAGTTACAGCATTCCCCTCAGGAAGACTTTCGCTAAGACAGTTCTTTTGGAATTGGCAAAGTGATATTTGGAAGCCCATAGAGGGCTATGGGGAAAAAGGAAATATCCTCAGATGTACTCTGGAAAGAAGCTTTTTGAGAAACTGCTTAGTGTTCTGTTAATTGATCTCACAGATTTACATCTGTATTTCGTGGATCTCTTTGCTAGCCTTATTTCTTTGCAATCTGCGAACAGATATTTCAGATCCCTTTGAAGACTATAGGGCCAAAGGAAATACCCTTCGATAACAAAGAGAAAGAAGCTTTCTGAGAAAATTTTTAGTGTTCTGTGAAATCATCTCACAGAGATACAGCTTTCCCATTAAAAGCCTTTCGCTAAAACAGGTCTTTTGGAATTGGCAAAGTGATATTTGGAAGCCGTTAGAGGGCTATGGTGAAAAAGGAAATATCCTCAGATGAAATGTGTAAAGAAGTTTCTGAGAAACTGCATAGTGGTCTGTTAATTCATCTCACAGAGTTACATCTGCATTTCTTGGATCTGTTTGCTAGCCTTATTTCCGTGGAACCTGAGAACAGATATTTCGGATCCCTTTGAAGACTATAGGGCCAAACGAAATATCCTCCGATATCAAAGAGAAAGAAGCTTTCTGAGAAACTTCTTTGTGTTCTGTGAAATCATCTCACAGAGTTACAGCTTTCCCTTTATGTAGCCTTTCGCTAAGACAGTTCTTGTGGAATTTGCAAAGTGATATTTGGAAGCCCATAGAGGGCTATGGTGAAAAAGGAAATATCTTCAGATGAAATCTGGAAGGAAGCTTTCTGAGAAACTGCTTAGTGTTCTGTTAATTCATCTCACAGAGTTACATCTGTATTTCGTCGATCTCTTTGGTAGCCTTATTTCTGTGGAATCTGAGAACAGATATTTCGGATCCCTGTGAAGACCATAGGGCCAAAGNATAGGGCCAAAGGAAATATCCTTCGATAACAAAAAGAAAGAAGCTTTATGTGAAACTTCTTTGTGTTCTGTGAAATCATCTCACAGAGTTACAGCTTTCCTTTCAAGAAGTCTTTCGCTAAGACAGTTCTTGTTGAATTGGCAAAGCGATATTTGGAAGGTCATAGAGGGCTATGTTGAAAAAGGAAATATCCTCAGATGAAATCTTGAAAGAAGCTTTCTGA
>NW_020254349.1:0-1250 GCF_003255815.1 Theropithecus gelada
GATCATAGCTCACTGCAGCCTGGAATTCCTGGGCTCAAGAGATCTTCGCATCTCAGCGCCCCAAGCAGCTGCGACTATAGGCATGCATCATGATGCCTAGCTAATTTTATATATATATGTGTGTGTATATATATGTGTGTGTGTGTATATATATGTGTGTGTGTATATATGTGTATATATGTGTGTGTGTGTATATATGTGTGTGTGCATATATGCATATATATATATATATGTGTGTGTGTGTGTGTATATATATGTATAAAGTAGAGATGAGATCTCGCTTTGTTGCTCAGGCTGGTCTTCCACTCCTGGGCTCAAGTGATCTGCCTGCCTCAGCCTCCCAAAGTGTGGTGATTACAGGCGTGAGCCACTGCGCCCGGACCCAATTTCACATGCTCTTTACATTTGTTCTCTTCTTTCCCACTTAGTCAGGCAAGTGCTGGCCTCCAACAAGTGTCCACTGGCACGGAAGGCTGTCTCTTCTAGGTGTGCTTAGCAACTTCCATCTTTGGTACCAATTGGTAATCACTTTCCAAGACCTATGCTTCTTGTTTGCTCATGCCAGCACTTTTCCTTAGCCATTTTCTACTTATTTTTAGAAAATCATGCTGTAAAGGCAAAATGCAATAATTGCACAAAAACACATTGGATTCAAATTAGAGAAACAAAAAGGATGCCAACCAAGCAGTCTCTGCCAGGCAGGTTCTATGCAAGATCCCAGGCAAATGCAGGGCAGAGGCGCCGAGGCCCTCCTCGGCCATGCCACAGAAGACTATTTGCTTTCCCTGGGCCTAGGTTTGCTGTGGACTTTCAGACCGGCTTCAGTGGAAACAACCTTGCCTTCCACTTCAACCCTCGGTTTGAAGACGGAGGGTACGTGGTGTGCAACACGAGGCAGAAAAGAAGATGGGGGCCCGAGGAGAGGAAGATGCACATGCCCCTCCAGAAAGGGATGCCTTTGACCTTTGCTTCCTGGTGCAGAGCTCGGATTTCAAGGTGAGCAGGAATCCCCTCCCCACCTCTCACCCACAGGACTCCCAGCCCTATCAGGTGAATGGCCTTTAAGTAATCACTTTGACATTCAGCCAGAGCGACGCCACTACACAGATAACATGACCATTTCCTTGTAAGGTGTTACCAATGGCTGCGTAGTCTCCTTCTGCACCTTCACCTGAATCTACAGGTGTGCCTGCTGCTTCTTTTACTCTGAAAATAAGAACTAGAGGAGTCATCACGTTGCTGTTTGGTGT
>NW_020254350.1:0-1249 GCF_003255815.1 Theropithecus gelada
CAACTTAAAGTATAATAATAATAAATAAATTAAAAAAAAAAAAAAGAATACTGCCCATTGAAAACAGAAGCTTAACAGTGTGAGTGGACTTCAAGTGGCCTAGAGCAGTTTCACAGAAAGTTTTCTTCTGCTTTTTATTGGATGTTATGTCTTTTTCCGCATATTCTTAAGAGTGTTTCCAAATGTCCTTTCTTAGGTTCCACAGAAACAGTGATTTCAAACTGCTCAATCCAAAGTATGATTCAACTCTATGAGATTAATACACACAGCACAAAGCACGTGCTCTGAAAGCTTTTCACCAGTTTTCATGCGAAGACGTTTCCTTTCTTATCTTAAGCCTCCAGGTGCCACTTATATATCCCTTCACAGATTAATCAGAGACAGAGTTTCCAAATTGGGCAACGTAGTATCATCTTTAACTCTCTGAAATGCATGCACACGCCAGAAAGAAGTTTCTTTGAACGTTGCTTTCTGGGTTTTATTCCTGGATATTTCACTTTTTGCCATATTCTTCAAAGTGCTTCAAAATATCCCTTTTTCAGGTTTACAGGAACATTGTTCAAACACTGTCCTATGAGAAAAGAGGAATAAACCCTGGATGGAATGCACACATCACAAAGCGATTTCCCGGAAAGCTTCTCTCCAGTTTTTATCTGGTGATATTTCCTATTTCCTCATAAGCCATAATATGCTCCCGGATGTCCCTCAGGAATCCGTCCATGACGCTGTTTCAAAACCGTGTAATAGAAAGAAAGACTTATCTAAGTGAGATGAATAGACATATCTAATACAAAGCAGTGTGAGAGAATGCTTCTTTCCAGTTTTTGTCTGAGAATAATTCCTTTTCACCATTGCCGTCTGTATACTCCTGAATGTCCCCTGGTAGCGTTTTCTCCAAACGGGATTCCCCAATCCTCTAGGAGAAGAAAGGTTTCACTCTGTGAGTGGAATGTACACGTCAAATGCACCTCCTCGGAAATCTTCTCTCCAGTATCTCTGAAGATATTTCCGTGTTCACCATAAGCCTCAAATCGCTCCTGAGTGTCCCTTAGCTGACTCATCTAAAACAGTGTTAGAATACTACCCAATGAAATCAGAAGCTCAACAGTGCTAGTGGACTTCAAGTGGCCCTGAGCAGTTTCACAGAAAGTTTCCTTCTCGTTTTTATTGGAGTTTATGTCTTTTTCAGCATATTCTTTTTGTTTTTTTAATTTATTTATTATTATTATACTTTAAGTTGTAGGGTACA
>NW_020254351.1:0-1249 GCF_003255815.1 Theropithecus gelada
CTTCTTTCTCTTTGTTATCGGAGGATATTTCCTTTGGCAATATCGTCCTCAGAGGGATCCGAAATATCTGTTTTCAGATTCCACAGAAATAAGGCTAGCAAAGAGATCCACGAAATACAGATGTAACTCTGTGAGATGCATTAACAGAACAGTAAGCAGTTTCTCAGAAAGCTTCTTTCCAGATTTCATCCGAGGATATTTCCTTTTTCACCATAGCTCTTTATGCCCTTCCAAATGTCACGTTACCAATTCCACAAGAACTGTCTTAGCGAAAGGCTTCTTGAGAGGAGAGCTGTAACAATGTGAGATGATTTTACAGAACACAAAGAAGTTTCTCAGAAAGCTTCCTTCTCTTTGTTATTGGAGGATATTTCCTTTGGCCCTATCGTCTTCAAAGGAATCCGAAATATCTGTTCTCAGATGCCACAGAAATAAGGCTAGCAAAGAGATCCACGAAATACAGATGTAACTCTGTGAGATGAATTAACAGAACACTAAGCAGTTTCTCAGAAAGCTTCTTTCCAGATTTCATCCGAGGATATTTCCTTTTTCACCATAGCCCTCTATGGGCTTCCAAATGTCACTTTGCCAATTCCACAAGAACTGTCTTAGCGAAAGGCTTCTTGAGGGGAAAGCTGTAACTCTGTGTGATGATTTCACAGACCAGAAAGAAGTTTCTCAGAAAGCTTCTTTCTCTTTGTTATCGGAGGATATTTCCTTTGGCCCTATCGTCTTCAGAGGGATCCGAAATATCTGTTTTCAGATTCCACAGAAATAAGGCTAGCAAAGAGATCCACGAAATACAGATGTAACTCTGTGAGATAAATTAACAGAACACTAAGCAGTTTCTCAGCAAGCTTCTTTCCAGATTTCATCCGAGGATATTTCCTTTTTCACCATAGCCCACTATGGGCTTCCAAATATCACTTTGCAAATTCCAGAGGAACTGAACTAGAAAAAGGCTTCTTGAGGGGAAAGCTGTAACAGTGTGAGATGATTTCACAGAACACAAAGAAGTTTCTCATAAAGCTTCTTTCTCTTTGTTATCGGAGGATATTTCCTTTGGCCCTATCGTCTTCAAAGGCATCCGAAATATCTTTCCTCAGATTCCACAGAAAGAAGGCTAGCAAATAGATCCACGAAATACAGATGTAACTCTGTGAGATGAAATAACAGAACACTAAGCAGTTTCTCAGAAAGCTTCTTTCCAGATTTCATCCGAGGATATTTCCTTTTTCACCATAGCCCA
>NW_020254352.1:0-1249 GCF_003255815.1 Theropithecus gelada
GCTGTAACTCTGTGAGATGATTTCACAGAGTTACAGCTTTCCCTCAAGAAGCCTTTTGCTAAGACAGTTCTTGTCGAATTTGCAAAGTGATATTTGGAAGCCCATAGAGGGCTATGGTGAAAAAGGAAATATCCTCCGATGAAATTTGTTAAGAAGCTTTCTGAGAAACTGCTTAGTGTTCTGTGAATTCATCTCACAGAGTTACATCTGTATTTCGTGGATATCTTTGCTAGCCTTATATCTGTGGAATCTGAGAACAGAGATTTATTATCCCTTTGAATACTATAGGGCCAAAGGAAATATCGTAAGTTAACGAAGAGAAAGAAGCTTTCTGAGAAACTTCTTTGTGTTCTGTGAAATCATCTCACGGAGTTACAGCTTTCCCCTCAAGAAGCCTTTCGCTAAGACAGTTCTTGTGGAATTTGCAAAGTTATATGTGGAAGCCCATAAAGGGGTAGGGTGAAAAAGGAATTATGCTCAGAAGAAACCTGGAAAGAAGCTTTCTGAGAAACTGCTTAGTGTTCTGTTAATTCATCTCACAGAGTTACGTCTGTATTTCGTGGATCTCTTTGCTAGCCTTATTTCTGTGGAATGTGAGAACAGATATTTCGGATCCCTTTGAAGGCTTTAGGGCCAAAGGAAATATCCTCCGATAACAAAGAGAAAGAAGCTTTCTGAGAAACTTCTTTGTGTTCTGTGAAATCATCTCACAGAGTTACAGTTTTCTCCTCAAGAAGCCTTTCGCTAAGACAGTTCTTCTCGAATTGGCAAAGTGATATTTGGAAGCCCATAGAGGGCTATGGTGAAAAAGGAAATATCCTACGATGAAACCTGGAAACAAGGTTTCTGAGAAACTGCTTAGTGTTCTGTTAATTCATCTCACAGAGTTACATCTGTATTTCGTGGATCTCTTTGCTAGCCTTATTTATGTGGAATCTGAGAACAGATATTTCGAATCCCTATGAAGACTATAAGGCGAAAGGAAATATAAACCGAAAACAAAGAGAAAGAAGCTTTCTGAGAATCTTCTTCGGGTTCTGTGAAATCATCTCACACAGTTACAGCTTTCACCTCAAGAAGCCTTTCGCTAAGACAGTTCTTGTGGAATTGGCAAAGTCATATTTGGAAGCCCATAGAGGGCTATGGTGAAAAAGGAAATATCCTCAGATGAAACCTGGAAACAAGCTTTCTGAGAAACTGCTTAGTGTTCTGTTAATTCATCTCACAGGGTTACATCTGTATTTCGTGG
>NW_020254353.1:0-7532 GCF_003255815.1 Theropithecus gelada
ACGAAATCTCTGGTATGTGCAAAGATTAGAGAGCAGAACAAAAGGGTATGGGGGGGGAGCGGGTACACATCTATCTTTGTGTCCTTTCATTTCCCCCTTCTCATAAGTAACTGGATGTCCAATCTTGGATTTCCAGAGTCTTATAATATAGCCTCACTTTCTGGGTGCAGGAGAGGCTGGTGATGGCTACGGAGGACCATTAGTTGGATGGTATCAAACCTTTCTCTGACAAATTGTAAAATTTTATTTACTACACAGGGGCCTATAGTGAATAGAAGCAGTAAAGACATTAGGGGGCCTAAAAGGGGTGCCAGAAGGGAAAACATTGAAGAGCTCCACCAATTGTTAGTGGCTGTAGCGAATTGTTGCTTTTTCATTTCTAAGCTTAGTTTGTGTAGGTGTTGGACTCTTTCCTCAACTAACCCTGACTCATTTATATAGAAACAGCATTCTTCTTTGAGGAGCATACAGGTACCTCCTTTCTCAGCCGTGAGTAAGTCTAAGGCTCTGCGGTTTTGAAGGGTGACCTGTGCTAGGGAGGTGAGCTGCCGCTGAAGGGAGGCTAGGGAATAGGCGGAGTCTTCCATAGCAACAGAGAATTGTTGTAACAGCTTGTCGTTTTCTATCATGGAGTGTTGTAGGGCCCCTCCTGCTAACCCCGCTGCGACGACAGAGGTGGTTAAGGATATTCCGGCAATTAGTGGTAGAAAAACTGCTCGTCTATGTCGCGCAGTTTTAGTTGGGGCGGTCCCTGCCCAGCCTATGAACTCTGCCAGGGTTAGCAGTGTCAGTCGGGGAACTAGGGTAACAGGGATACACAACTGTCCGTCAGAGATGCTTTTGGACAGAGTCTTTAACAGAGTCATATTACACCAGAAGAACACACCAGGGGGAGCATATATGGGACTATTAGGGTATGTAGCCGATTGGTTACAGAGGCTGTTGCTAAATGCCGAATAACAATAGGGGTATTTCTCTTGGTATGGGTCTCGGTACAGGGCCACATCGGGTATCGTGACTATTGACGAGTTAAAACCTGTATAGTTTGTGGGAGGGGAGGATAGAGGAATAGCCGTTAATGGTGGTCTTCCTAGGGTTGCACACATAAAGCAAGAGGACAGGTCGCCTAAACCGGTGAGGTTGGCGAATGCTAGCCCTTCCTGTAGTAGGGTTAGCCAGGAGAAGGGCTGCAAGTCTTGTGATAGCTTGGTTTCTTGCCTGTGGATTTGTGTATGGATTAAGGGTTGAATCTGGACTAGACTTCTCCACAGATATAAATGGCTACTGGGCCAGGTACTAGTTGATGAGTAATATACTCCCCCATGTTGTGGGGTTGTCCACCGAGAGTCCCATGGGTCTCTAATTATCCAAGTGTAAGTGACGGGAGACTCAGTTTGGTAAAAATACCACCCTTGTTGTTCTGTCCAGTATCGGACAGAGTGCGTCTTACAGTAGCTATATGGGCAACCTGCACTCTGGTGCCACCAATAATTTTTACAATTATATTCAGTTTGATCATATTCAAAACAGATCATGGGTATTGCTGGTTGGGCAATCTGGAACCTAGTGAAATTGAGGTAAACTATAGTATTACACCCTGAGGGGGGGCAGTCTGCAGTAGCCAGTAGTTTACCCGCCTGGGGAGTTTCCCCAGGATGAGTTTTGTTTTCGTAGAGCCAGAACCTCCAGACATAGGGATTAGACGGCGCAGCAGTGAGGAGAGTCAGATGCATAAGGCATAAAAGCATAGGTGAGCTAAACATGGTTACGGTCATGGGGATGACGGCGCAGGGTTAGCTTTAAGGGATTGTTCTTAGCTTTGTCCACAGTCCATGTAACCGGTGCTCCAGACGGCTCGAGAAGGTCGGATGATGGGTCCACCGGTTTGACGTGTGTGTAGTGGATCCACGAAGCGATGCCTTCTACTTTGAGAGTGGTGGGAGTAGTCAGGAGTACTTGCAGTGGTCCTTTCCACCTGGGTTGGAGAGTTTCTTGCTGGTGGCGCTTGACCAGGACCCAGTCTCCCGGCTGGAACGGATGAGGCGTCGGCGGAGGTCCTGCCTCGTACAGTTCTCGTAGTCTGGGCCAAATTTCCTGGTGAATTTTCTGTAAGGCTTGTAAGGAGAACAAGAGCTCAGAGACATTTTCAGTTTCAGGTTTGAGTAAGTCATCTTTTAGACTGGGGACCAGGGGTGGGGGCCTGCCATACATGATTTCATATGGTGTGAGGCCCAGTCTGTAAGGGGTATTTCGGGCCCGGAACAGAGCGTAGGGGAGAAGTACTACCCAATTAGCGCCAGTCTCCATGGTCAATTTAGTTAAGGTCTCCTTTAGAGTCCGATTCATCCTTTCTACCTGTCCTGAGCTTTGGGGCCTATAAGCACAATGTAATTTCCAATTTGCCCCAAGAATGGAAGCCAAATCCTGACTTACCTTAGCAACGAAGGCTGGTCCATTGTCTGACCCTATTTGGACGGGAAAGCCATACCTGGGGAGGATTTCTTCCAAAATTTTCTTTGCTACAACCTGAGCAGTTTCTCTCTTAGTTGGGAACGCTTCTGTCCATCCTGAAAAAGTATCTGCAAAGACAAGTAAGTACTGATACCCATATTTTCCAGGCTTTATCTCAGTAAAGTCTATTTCCCAATAGACACCAGGCCTAGTTCCTCTACACCTAATTCCTGCGGCGGTCTGGGTTTGGGGGCAAGCGTTGTTCAGTTGGCAGGCTTTGCAATTTGTTGTGACATTGCTGGCCAGTTCAGCTATGCGCCTGATTCTGAACTTGGCGTGCCTGATTAAGTCTATCATTCGCCGGGCACCCAGGTGGGTTGTCCGGTGGATATGTTCCAACACCTGCTGACCTAATTTTTCTGGTAGGATGGTTTGGTCATTTACATCAGTCCACCACCCATTTTGAACCTGTTTTAGGGGAAGCGTGTCCATCCATTCGCGATCCTGTTCGGTATAGTCGGGAAAACTTGGCAAATTTCGCGGGCCAGGATCAGGGAGCTGGAGCGCGAGGAGCTGACTGGGAGCTTTTGCTATGCTCCTTGCGGTTTGGTCGGCTAAGAAGTTGCCTCGAGCAATTGGCGTAGTTGGTTTCTGGTGCCCAGGGCAATGTACGATAGCCAATTTCTTTGGTTTCCACAAGCAGTTAATAGAGCTAGGATCTCTTGCTTGTTTTTTATTTCTTTGCCTTCAGCTGTTAATAGTCCCCTCTCTCTGTAGATGGCCCCATGTATGTGCGCAGTAGCGAAAGCATAGCGGCTATCCGTGTATACTGTCAGTTTTTTCTCTGCCCCTAGGGTGAGGGCCTGTGTGAGTGCTATCAGCTCAGCTCTTTGGGCCGATGTCCCTGGAGGCAAGGGTTCCGCCCAGATTACCTCAGTCTCTGACGTTACAGCCGCTCCTGCATACCGCTGGCCTTGGTGGACGTAGCTGCTGCCATCAGTGAACCAGATGAGTTCTGTGTCGGGGAGCGGACGATCTTGCAGGTCCTCCCGCACCCCATGCACCTGAGCCAGTATCTCAGTGCACTCATGGGACGGGGCGTCCAAGTCTGGATTTGGCAGCAGTGAAGCAGGGTTTAAAGAGGTTGGGGGCAGAAAAGTTATTCTGAGGGGGTTTAACAGCAGTCCTTGATAGTGGGTGAGCCGGGCGTTACTCATCCATCGGTCCGGCGGCTGCCGGAGGACGCCTTCAATGGCATGCGGGGTTATAACGCGCAACTCTTGCCCCATGATAAGTTTATCAGCGTGGACCATTAGGGCGGTCGCCGCGATTATCCGGAGGCAGGGTGGCCAGCCAGCAGCCACTGAATCTAATTTTTTTGACAAATAGGCAACTGGCCTCTGCCAGGGGCCTAGGTACTGTGTTAACACGGCTTTTGCAACACCCTTACTTTCATCCACGTATAAGTGGAAGGGCTTGGAGACATCAGGGAGCCCCAGCGCGGGGGCTGATAATAAGGCAGTTTTGATTTGCTGAAAGGCCAGCTCAGCCTCTTCCGTCCAATTGAAGGGCTGCCGTTCCTTTGTTGCCTGGTATAGGGGCTTGGCTAACTCAGCAAATCCGGGTATCCATAACCTACAGAACCCTGCCGACCCGAGGAATTCTCTCACTTGCCGTGTCGACTGGGGTCTAGGGATGTGTAGGACTGTTTCCTTTCGGGCTTTGGTTAGCCAGCGTTGCCCCCCTTTTAATAGGTACCCCAGATAAATTACCTCCGACTTGCAGATCTGAGCCTTTGTTGCTGAGGCTCGGTAGCCTAGCTCCCCCAGAGTCTTCAAGAGGTCCTGAGTCCCTTGAACACAAGTTTCCGGGGACCTGGCCGCTATTAAGAGATCATCAACATATTGCAAAAGAGTTATTTCAGGGTGTTGCCGCCTGTACTCACCCAGATCTTCATGAAGGGCTTCATCGAACAGGGTTGGCAAGTTCTTGAACCCTTGTGGCAGCCTGGTCCATGTTAGCTGACCGTTGATGCCCCTCTCAGGATCCGTCCATTGAAATGCAAAGAGTTCTTGACTTTTGGGAGCCAGAGGAAGGCTGAAGAAAGCATCTTTTAGATCAAGAATGGTATACCACTGTTTTTCGGGATGTAAAGCACTCAGAAGGGTGTATGGATTGGGCACAGTGGGATGTATGTCCATGACCCTTTTATTAACTTCTCTTAAATCCTGTAGTGGCCTGTAGTCCGTACTATTGGGTTTACGAACAGGTAACAGTGGAGTATTCCAGGATGAGTGGCAAGCCCGTAGGACTCCCTGGTCTAGGAGTCGGCGGATATGGGGCGTAATTCCTTCTCTTGCCTCCAGGGGCATAGGATATTGCCGAACCCGAACCGGATCCGTCCCTGGCTTAACTTCCACAAATATGGCAGGTCGATGTTTAGCTAGCCCTAAGCCCCCAGTTTCTGCCCACGCTTCAGGGAAACGCTGGAGCCAAGAGTCAATTTCCTGATCGGGGGGCTTTTGCTCTTGATGGAGTCTGTACTCATCTTCTAAGGTGACAGTCAGGATAGATATTGGCCTGTTTTGGGAATCAGTTATCTTGGGCCCTTCTGGCTCAAAGTGGATTTGGGCCCCCATTTTTGTCAGCAAGTCCCTCCCTAGTAGAGGGCAGGGGCTCTCTGGGATGACTAGGAAGGAATGGGAGACTTTTCCCGTTCCTAAGTCTACAGTCCTCTGGGTTGTCCAGGGGTATTTTTTGATGCCTGTGGCCCCGTGCACCCAGGATGTTTTCTTAGACATTTTTCCAATTGGTTTGGTTAGGACTGAGCGTTCCGCCCCAGTATCGACCAAGAAGCGAACTGGGGACCCCGCCACTTGCAAAGTTACCCTGGGTTCGGGGAGGGGGTCCGAACCCCGTCCCCCCTAGTCAGAGTCCTGGGTAACGAGTACGGAGGTAGGGTTAGCTGGTCTCCGTTTCTTTGGGCAGTCTTTAATCCAGTGACCACGTTCCTTGCAATAAGCACACTGATCCTTTTCTAATCCTTGCCTAGAGCCTTGCTTTTTCTGCTTTCTGCTTTGGCCATTCCCTGCCTGGGGGAAAGCTGCTACTAAGACTTTGGTCATTTCTTTGGTTGCCCTGAACTGTTTTTCTTCTGGAGTATCCCTATTATTATAAACTCGCTGGGCCATCTGAAGGAGGTCCTGAATCTGCTTTCCCTCTAAACCTTCTAATTTCTGGAGTTTTCTTTTAATATCTGGTGTTGCCTGGTTTACAAAGGACATTACTACCGCTGCCTGATTTTCCGGTGCTTCCGGGTCCATAGGGGTAAACTGTCTGAAGGCTTCCATTAATCTCTCTAAATACACAGCAGGGCTTTCTGTCTTACCTTGTAACACAGAATATACTTTAGCCAAATTGGTGGGCTTGCGAGCTGCAGCCCGGAGACCCGCCATTAGAGTCTGGCGATAAATGAGCAGTCGTCCCCTACCTTCTGCCGTGTTGTAGTCCCATCTGGGCCGGGTCAAAGGAAAAGCCGCGTTAATGAGGTCAGGATTTGCAGTTGGCTGGCCGTCATCTCCTGGAACCAGCTTTCTGGCCTCAACTTGGATTCTTTCCCGCTCCTCCGTTGTGAACAGGATTCGGAGGAGCTGTTGACAGTCATCCCAGGTTGGCTGGTGAGTAAACATGACACTGTCTAACAACGAGGTTAGATCTTTGGGATTATCTGAGAACCGAGCATTTTGGGACTTCCAATTGTATAAATCACTGGTGGAAAAAGGCCAATACATGAGACGGGAGAGCCCGGTATCATCGAGCGATCCTATTTCTCTGAGAGGCAGGGCTACAGTGGAGTCAGGGAGTCGGGAAGCTTGGTCCCGCTGTACGCGGCCTCGCGTTCGGCCGGCTGGACCCCCCGGGTTACTTTCACTCTCGGCTGCTTCCGCTTCTCGGTTTCCCTCTACGGAAGCACCACCCTGGGGGACTGGGTCCTGCGGGATAAGGTGCGGATATGGTGGGGGTAATGTGGGTTCTAACATTAGGGGGTCCTGGCTGTCCGGCAGCACAGGGGCCGAGGGAGCAGAGGGAGTCCCTTGTCTTGTAGGTTGCGTTACTAGGACCTTGCAAGGCTCAAGGATGAATGGAGTTATCCAGGGCGGTGGGTCTTCCACAAGATTTTGCCACACTAGAATATAAGGAATTTGATCAGGATGTCCTGACTGCCTTGGCAGGAAAATCTTAGTTTTTACCTTAGTAATAATAGAGAGACAGAAAGTTCCTTCGGAGGGCCACCCTACACTGAAAGAGGGCCACTCCGAACGGCAGAAAGTAACTAGCTTTCCTTTCTTTAGCTCTACGCTTAAGTTATGCCCCCGAGCCTTCACATCCTTAAAATTGGTAACAAGGAGTGAGAGCGGCGTGCTCTGGTTGTTGCCCATCTTTGGACTGCTCCTACAAAGAGAAGGGGGGACGAAAATGAGTGTGAAGCAGAGGGGAGTATCCGACAGGTCCGGTCCTGGAAGGGGAAGAAAAGGTTTTATGTTTCGTTTTTGGGCTTACACGTAACACTTAACAACAACGGACAGACAGTGATAACGATGAGCATTCGCGAGCGCGTGTCGGACTTCCGACCTGAGTCAGACGGGGCAACCAAAGATGGAGGCCCCCAGATGGGCACTGGGGAACGTCTCCCACCAGTCCCGAGTGGCTGTCTTCTAGCGCGTCCGCCAAGACCGTGCCACTTACAGAACAGACCAATACAGATTACAGATTACGGATTTCGTGAAATTTCAGGGAGACAGACAGAGACAAAGACAGAGACAGTGACAAAGCCGGCTTACCTACAGATTAAGATCCGTTGACTTGGGGGTCTGGTGGGCTTGGGGGAAATCCCGGACGAGCCCCCATTTGTTATGCCCAGACCGTTTATTCCCCGAAGAAGACCACCAGAGTCCAGAGTCAAAGCTAAGCAGCAAGGATCTTTATTACAGGTTCGAACCTGGAACTCTCCCTCGCTCGCGAAACGAGACGGGCAGGAGAGCTCCCCCACTGAGCTCCGAGCAGTGTTATATAGTCTAAGA
>NW_020254354.1:0-1249 GCF_003255815.1 Theropithecus gelada
ATCTGTACCCAGGGGCTCTGAGGTGACAATGGTCACGCTCATGCAGAGTGCAAGGGCACAGGCTGGGTGCCCATTGTGGGGACCCTGACTGCAGCACTCCCAGACTATCATCGGGCATGCTGGCCCCCAGGCTTAGCTAGGGCACCAGCGGTAGGAGTGCACTGCTCTGGACTCTGCAGGAGGAGGACAACTGTCACCGCATCTTTATGTTCTCCTGCTGGTGTCACTCTGTGCTTCCCATCTCCTGGTTGTACGATTCAGGGCAGACTCTCTGAACACCTTGTGGGAAACAGCAGAGTCCAGCAGAGAAGAGGAGAAAAGCCCAGCTGCGAAGATGAAAAAATGGCAGGTGTGACATGGGACCCCATTCAGATTCTGTATTTAGATGAGGTCTTCCCAAACACCTGCTCTCATTGGGTAATACTTCAAATATATATATATATACATATACATACATATATATATATATATATAATTTATTTATTTTTTTTTGAGACAAAGTCTCACTCTGTAGCCCACGCTGGAGTACAGTGGCATGATCTCGGCTCACTGCAACCTCCACCTGCCGGGTCCCGGTTCAAGAAATTCTCCTGCCTCAGCCTCCCGAATAGCTGAGATTACAGGCATGCACCACCATGCTGGGCTAAGTTTTTGTACTTTTAGTAGAGACGGAGTTTCACCATGTTGGCAAGGTTAGTCTTGAACCTCTGGCCTCGGGTGATTCACCCACCTTGCCCTCCTAAAGTGCTAAGATTACAGGCATGAGCCACCGTACCCAGCCCATTGTGGCAGCTTAATCACAGAGGAAAAGAAGGACTGGACCCAGCAGGAAGATGATGAAGAGGGATAAGAGCAGCTCTCTCACCTATGGTGTTGCCAGGCACTTCCAACTTTCAACATAAGGGACACTAAATAGCTTTCCCAACAAAAACAACTGAGATGTTGGGTAAAACCTACCAAAATGCGTCTTTGTAAGTGCATTACTGAGCTGGCGTTGAAGGATGGAATCCACAGCAGTCAATAAAGAATTGGCAGGAAACAAAGTGGAATTTTTTTTCTGTTTAGACAGTTGCACAGAGGATGGGGCATCAGAAACAAAACTGCATGTCTCTCCAAAATGAGGTCAGAAATCTGACATCTTAGACTTAAAATAAAAGCCCACCTCAGAGCAGGAGCAGCAAGGAGAGCAGCTGTCCCTGCATTGGTGCTGGGTGGAGGGAAAACCACTGACCCTGAGAACCGATGAGAA
>NW_020254355.1:0-523 GCF_003255815.1 Theropithecus gelada
GTTCTTGTCGAATTCGCAAAGTGATATCTGGAAGCCCATAGAGGGCTGCGGTGAAAAAGGAAAAGGCCTTCAGAAGAAATCTGGAAAGAAGCTTTCTGAGAAACTGCTTAGTGTTCTGTTAATTCATCTCACAGGGTTACATCTGTATTTCGTGGATCTCTTTGCTACCCTTCTTTCTGTGGAATCTCAGAACACATATTTCGGATCCCTTTGAAGACTATAGGGCCAAAGGAAATATCCTCCGATAAGAAAGAGAAAGAAGCTTTCTGAGAAACTTCTTTGTGTTCTGTGAAATCATCTCACAGTGTTACAGCTTTCCCCTCAAGAAGCCTTTCGCTAAGACAGTTCTTGTGGAATTGGCAAAGTGATATTTGGAAGCCCATAGAGGGCTATTGTGAAAAAGGAATTATCCTCAGATGAAATCTGGAAAGAACCTTTCTGAGAAACTGCTCTGTGATGTGTGTCTTCTACTCACAGAGTTACATCTGTATTTCGTGGATCTCTTTGCTAGCCTTCTTTCTGT
>NW_020254355.1:575-1249 GCF_003255815.1 Theropithecus gelada
TGGATCTCTTTGCTAGCCTTCTTTCTGTGGAATCTGAGAACAGATATTTCGGATCCCTTTGAAGACTATAGTGGCAAAGGAAATATCCTCCGATAAGAAAGAGAAAGAAGCTTTCTGAGAAACCTCTTTGTGTTCTGTGAAATCATCTCACAGAGTTACAGCTTTCCTCTCAAGAAGCCTTTCACTGAGACAGTTCTTGTGGAATTGGCAAAGTGATATTTGGAAGCCCATAGAGGGCTATGGTGAAAAAGGAAATATCCTCAGATGAAATCTGGAAAGAAGCTTTCTGAGAAACTGCTTAGTGTTCTGTTAATTCATCTCACAGAGTTACATCTGTATTTCGTGGCTCTCTTTGCTAGCCTTATTTCTGTTCAATCTGAGAACAGATATTTCGGATCCCTTTGAACGCTATAGGGCCAAAGGCAATATCCTCCGATAACAAAGAGAATGAACCTTTCTGAGAAACTTCATTGTGTTCTCTGAAATTATCTCACAGAGCTACAGCTTTCCCCTCAAGAAGCCTTTCGCTAAGACAGTTCTTGTGGAATTGGCAAATTGATATTTGGAAGCCCAGAGAGGTTTATGGTGAAAAAGGAAATATCCTCAGATGAAATCTGGAAAGAAGCTTTCTGAGAAACTGCTCAGAGTTCTGTTAATTCATCTAACACAGTTTC
>NW_020254356.1:0-1249 GCF_003255815.1 Theropithecus gelada
ATCTGTTTTCAGATTCCACAGAAATAAGGCTAGCAAACAGATCCAGGAAATACAGATGTAACTCTGTTAGTGGTAGTCCCATATCACAGAGCACTTTCTCGGAAAGCTTCTTTCCAGATTTCATCTGAGGATATTTCCTTTTTCACCATAGTCCTCTATGGGCTTCCAAATATCACTTTCCGAATTCCACAAGAACTGTCTTAGAGAAAGGCTTCTAGAGCGGAAAGCTGTAACTCTGTGAGACGATTTCAGAGAACACAAAGAAGTTTCTCAGAGAGCTTCTATCTCTTCGTTATCGGAGGTTATTTCCTTTGGCCCTATAGTCTTCAACGGAATCCGAAATATCTGTTCTCAGATTCCACAGAAATAAGGCTAGCAAAGTGATCCACGAAATACAGATGTAACTCTGTGAGGTGAATTAACAGAACAGTAAGCAGATTCTCAGAAAGCTTCTTTCTAGTCTTCATCTGAGGATATTTCCTTTTTCACCATAGCCTTCTATGGGCTTCCAAATATCACTTTGCCAATTCCACAGGAACTGTCTTAGCGAAAGGCCTCTTGTGGGGAAAGCTGTAAGTCTGTGAGATGGTTTCACAGAACACAAAGTAGTTTCTTAGAAAGCTACTTTCTCTTTGTTATAGGAGGATATTTCCTTTGGCCCTATAGTCTTCAAAGGGATACGAAATATCTGTTTTCAGATTCCACAGAAGTAAGGCTAGCAAAGAGTTCCACAAAATACAGATGTAACTCTGTGACTGGACGTCACACATCACAGAGCACTTTCTCAGAAAGCTTCTTTCCAGATTTCATCTGAGGATATTTCCTTTTTCACCATAGCCCTCTACGGGCTTCCAAATATCACTTTGCCAATTCCACAAGAACTGTCTTAGCGACAGGCTTCTTGACGGGAAAGCTGTAACTCTGTGAGCTGATTTCACAGAACACAAAGAAGTTTCTAAGAAAGCTTCTTTCTCTTTGTTATAGGAGGATATTTCCTTTGGCCCTATAGTGTTAAAGGGATCCGAAATATCTGTTCTCAGATGCCACAGAAATAAGGCTAGCAAAGAGATCAACGAAATACAGATGTAACTCTGTGAGTGCAAGTCACACATCACTGAGCAGTTTCTCAGAAGGCTTCTTTCCAGATTTCACCTGAGGATATTTGCTTTGTCACCATAGCCCTCTGTGGGCTTACAAATATCACTTTGCCAATTCCACAAGAACTGCCTTAGCGAAAGGCTTCTTTAGT
>NW_020254357.1:0-1249 GCF_003255815.1 Theropithecus gelada
ATTCAATGATAGATGGAGTTACCCTCACAGAAAGAGAGTCTGAAAGGTTACCAAACGACTGGTCTGCAAAAACATGTGAGTTGTTCACATTAAATCGGGCCTTAGGCCGGGCGCGGTGGCTCAACGCCTGTAATCCCAGCACTTTGAGAGGCTGAGGTGGGCGGATGATGAGGTCAGGAGATCAAGACAATCCTGGCTAACACGGTGAAACCCTGTCTCTCCTAAAAATACAAACAAAAAAAAAGTAGCCAGGCGTGGTGGTGGGCGCCTGTAGTCCCAGCTACTCTGGAGGCTGAGGCAGGAGAATGGCGTGAACCTGGGAGGTGGAGCTTGCAGTGAACCGAGATGGTGCCACTGCACTCCAACCTGGGCGACAGAGCGAAACTCCATCTCAAAAAAAAGAAAAAGAAAGAAAAAAATCAGGCATTAAAATTTCTGAACATCAAGAAGGAACAATCTATACAGACTCCAAGTATGCCTTTGGAGTAGTCAATACTTTTGGAAAAATTTGGACTCAGCGGGGCCTCATTAACAGCAAAGGTCAAAATTTAGTCCATAGGGACCTAATAATACAAGTACTGGAAAATTTACAATTGCCAAAAGAAATAGCTGTTGTACATCTCCCAGGACGTCAAAGGAATCCCTCATCTGAAGGCCAGGAATATAATCTCACTGACCAAATAGCTAAGGAAGTTGCCTCTTCTCGAGCAGAACCCATTTTTCGACTAACCCCTTGTCTTCCATCTCCAGCTGCACTCCCTATCTTCTCTCAAGTAGATCAGAAAAATATTTTAAAAAATTAGGAGCTGAGGAAATTCAAAAGGAAAGTGGTTATTACCAGATGGAAGGGAGATGTTATCCAAACCTCTTATGAGGGAAATACTGTCACAGCTTCATCAGGGATCTCACTGGGGTCCTCAAACCATGTGTGATGTAGTCCTTAGGGTTTATGGGTGCATAGGAATATACACCCTCACCAAGCAAATAGTGGAAAGTTGTATAGTGTGCAGAAAATCTCATAAGCAGATGCTAAAAAGACAGCCTCTCAGAGGGAGAAATCCTGGGTTAAGGCCATTTCAAAGTGTCCAAGTCGACTATACTAAAATGCCCCAATAGGCCACCTTAAGTATTTACTGGTAATAGTAGATCATCTTACCCACCCATCTATCCACCCACTGGATAGAAGCCATCCCTTTTCCAAATGCAACAGCCAGTAATGTGGTCAAAGCCCTGTTAGAACATATCATAC
>NW_020254358.1:0-1249 GCF_003255815.1 Theropithecus gelada
GGAAGTGGAAACCATCCCACTGGACTAGATTTTCCCGGGAAGCCCCTTCACCCCGAAAGCAAGGAATCTGGTTTGAGCACACACCATTCTCGGTGCCATCACTTTCTGTTGCTGAACCCTGCATACGTGGCCCATTGATCTTGCTAGTCCAGTGTTACTGGGTCCTGGGAGTTTCTGTGGGCTGATGGCAGGTGTTTACCATTGTGTTCAGAGGGGAGAACAGAACTTTATTTGTCGGAATCAGATGATAACCATTGCCATGTGATTCCTAGGGTTGGTTTGGGTGGGGGGTGCTCAATGCTTTTCCTGAGGGCTAAGTTCTAGTTTGAGACCATCTCTCTTTGTCGCCCAAGCTGGAGTGCAGTGGTGTGATCTTGGCTCACTGCAACCTCCGCCTCCTGGCTTCAAGCAGTTCTCCCTGCCTCAGCCTCCCAAGTAGCTGGGATTATAGGTGTGTGCCACCACGCTTGGCTAATTACAAAAATGTTTAATATAGGCTGGGTTTTGCCATATTGGTCAGGCTGGTCTCGAACTCCTTGCCTCAAATGATCGGCCCACCTTGCCCTCCTAAAATACTGGGATTACAGGCTTGAGTCACTGTGCCCGGCCTGATCCTGACATCTTTTAAAGCTGCCTTCATGTACCAAAAGCCAGTCTATGTTTGAAAATCAGTCTTGAAGAGCCTAGGAGGAGAGGGATAAGCTTCAACTAGGTGAATAACTATGCATATGTTAAAAATATGGGCCAAAATCTACCCCAAATGTTAACTCTTCTGCTTTGCGTATTATATCCATTTATAGTTATTTCAGCACTAAGATTTTTAAAGACTCTTTTGATAATTATGGACAAATTACTATTAAAACTTAGCTGCATTTGTAACACTTCAAAGAACTAATTGGATGACATCATTTTTCCCAGAGGCATTTTGGATTGTTACATGATTAATGTTTATCTCTTTGCCAGAAATCTTTTTTTTTCTTTTCCAGAACAGATACCTGAAAAGAAACTTTCCTTTGCATTAAGTGTTATTTCACTGTGTGGCAATCAATTTTTGAACGTGAGAACAAGATCATCATGTATTTTTGGGATAATTCTTGCTTAATAGTGATAATGCTAAGTGTTAAAATTATGCAACAATTTGTTTCTTTGAAAATTACTATTTACCTGCTCACCAGGTGGGAGCTGATGAGAACGTGGATGTAAAAATTAAATTGTATTTAGCTTGTATAAAAGAAGTTTAAAAAAAAAA
>NW_020254359.1:0-1249 GCF_003255815.1 Theropithecus gelada
CTGAGCACCTGGAGTCTGGTCAGGCAAGGCAGCCAAGCAGGCCAGGTGGGCTAGGGGTAGGAGCGGGGAGGCTTCCAGAAACAGGAAACAAATTCCCTCCAGCTAGTGTCAGCTCTAGTGGGGGCGGGGTGGCTGGCTCTGATGTGTCCCTCTCTCTGGGAGGGAGACCCTGACGGTGGCACAGCACTGGTGCCCACCCTCCAGGTAGAGCGGGGAGATGGAGCGTGTCCACTGCCCCACGGCAACGTCACCCTGTCCAAGTGGGTCCCGCGGCTGGGGAAGGGGCTATCATGTGATTAAGGATGTGGGTATGCTCATGAGGTCACCCCAGACTAGGAGATTGCTGGATGGGCACAAGCCCCCCAACCCGGGGAGGTTGAGGCAGGGGTGTGCCGTCTCACCCGTTTCGAGCAAAGTTGGCCCAGTACTTCATCGTCTTCCTGCTTAGCCGCTCCTCCTCCTCAGTGAATTTAACTGCAGAGAGGAAGGGGACATGTGTCTTAGTCAGGATGGCCCACCTCAGCATTCCAGGTGGAGCTTGTCCATGGCCCCCCAGCCCTTAGCCCCCAGTCCCGTTTCTCTGTTTTTTCTCCCACTGCCCTCAGAAGCCAGTCCTCCCCTTTTCCAAACTTTCCCCTTAGCCCAGGCTCTGGCTGACTCCATCCTTCCTGGCCCTGAAGGCCCCTTCTTCCTTCTGCCTGTGGGAGTCATTGAAGAAACAAACACATCCCTGAAACACCTGCTCTGCACCAGGCAGACACCCAAGTGTGGGGAGGGACGGAGGGAGCACAGACCACAGTCTGAAGAGTCATGAATTCTAATCCTGACACAGCCTTTGGAGCTGTAACATCTTGGACACCTAATCTCATCCTGTCTCTGAGCCTCAGTTTCCTTATCTGGGCAGTGAGGACAATTAATCACCCCTCAGGGACCCAGCCAGGGACCCAGCCCACCTCCCGGGAAAGGAAGAAGACTCACCGTAGTTGCCCCAGAATAAATTTCCGAAAACAAAAGGAATCTCATCACCATGGTCTGCCTTCACGTGCGGCGGCCTAATGTTCTTGACCCAGCTAGGCTGATGCTGGAACTCATAGAAGTACACAGGGGCCCGGGAACCTGTGAGGTGGACAGCCCGTGACACAGTGGCCCCTCCCCTGAAGCCTTCTTGCCTCACCCATGGGGATAAGATACCCAGGTCCAAAGCTGGCTGGAATCTGGACAGTGGGGTGTGGAGCCCCAGGCTGGGGCA
>NW_020254360.1:0-1249 GCF_003255815.1 Theropithecus gelada
CTCTTTTGATCTTTGATGGTTTAAAGTCTGTTTTATCAGAGACTAGTATTGCAACCCCTGCTTTTTTTTGTTCTCCATTTGCTTGGTAAATCTTCCTCCATCCCTTTATTTTGAGCCTATGTATGTCTCTGCGTGTGAGATGGGTCTCCTGAATACAGCAGACTGATGGGTCTTGACTCTTTATCCAGTTTGCCAGTCTGTGTCTCTTAATTGGAGCATTTAGTCCATTTACATTTAAGGTTAAGATTGTTATGTGTGAACTTGATCCTGCCATTATGATATTAACTGGTTATTTTGCTCATTAGTTGATGCAGTTTCTTCCTAGCCTCGATGGTCTTTACATTTTGGCATGTTTTTGAGATGGCTGGTACCGGTTGTTCCTTTCCATGTTGAGTGCTTCCTTCAGGGTCTCTTGTAAGGCAGGCCTAGTGGTGACAAAATCTCTAAGCATTTGCTTATCTGTAAAGGATTTTATTTCTCCTTCACTTATGAAACTTAGTTTGGCTGGATATGAAATTCTGGGTTTAAAATTCTTTTCTTTAAGAATGTTGAATATTGGCCCCCACTCTCTTCTGGCTTGGAGAGTTTCTGCCGAGAGATCTGCTGTTAGTCTGATGGGCTTCCCTTTGTGGGTAACCCGACCTTTCTCTCTGGCTGCCCTTAAGATTTTTTCCTTCATTTCAACTTTGGTGAATCTGGCAATTATGTGTCTTGGAGTTGCTCTTCTCGAGGAGTATCTTTGTGGCGTTCTCTGTATTTCCTGGATTTGAATGTTGGCCTGCCCTACTAGGTTGGGGAAGTTCTCCTGGATGATATCCTGAAGAGTGTTTTCCAACTTGGTTCCATTTTCCCCCTCACTTTCAGGCACCCCAATCAGACGTAGATTTGGTCTTTTTACATAATCCCATACTTCTTGCAGGCTTTGTTCATTTCTTTTTCTTCTTTTTTCTTTTGGTTTCTCTTCTCGCTTCATTTCATTCATTTGATCCTCAATCGCTGATACTCTTTCTTCCAGTTGATCGAGTCGGTTACTGAAGCTTGTGCATTTGTCACGTATTTCTCGTGTCATGGTTTTCATCTCTTTCATTTCGTTTATGACCTTCTCTGCATTAATTACTCTAGCCGTCAATTCTTCCACTTTTTTTTCAAGATTTTTAGTTTCTTTGCGCTGGGTACGTAATTCCTCCTTTAGCTCTGAGAAATTTGATGGACTGAAGCCTTCTTCTCTCATCTCGTCAAAGTCATTCTC
>NW_020254361.1:0-1248 GCF_003255815.1 Theropithecus gelada
AGTGATATTTGGAAGCCCAAAGACGGCTATGTTGAAAAAGGAAATATCCTCAGCTGAAATATGGAAACAGGCTTTCTGAGAAACTGCTTAGTGTTGTGTTAATTCATCTCACAGAGTTACATCTGTATTTCGTGGATCTCTTTGCTAGCCTTATTTCTGTGGAATCTGAGAACAGATATTTCGGATCGCTTTGAAGACTATAGGGCCAAAGAAATATTCTGCGATAACAAAGAGAAAGAAGTTTTCTGCGGAACTTCTTTGTGTTCTGTGAAATCATCTCACAGGGTTACAGCTTTCCCCTGAAGTAGCTTTTCCCTAAGACAGTTCTTGTGGAATTGTCAATGTGATATTTGGAAGCCCATAGAGGGCTATGGCGAAAAAGGAAATATCCTCACATGAAATCTGGAAAGATGCTTTCTGATAACTGCTTAGTGTTTTGATAATTCATCTCACAGAGTTACATCTGTATATCGTGGTTCTCTTTGCTAGCCTTATTTCTGTGGCATCTGAGAACAGATATTTCGGATCCCTTTGAAGACTATAGGGCCAAAGGAAATATCCTCCGATAACAAAGAGAAAGAAGGTTTCGGAGAAACTTCTTTGTGTTCTGTGAAATTATCTCACAGAGTTACAGCTTTCCCCTCAAGAAGCTTTTCGCTAACACAGTTCTTGTGGAATTGGCAAAGTGATATTTGGAAGCCCTTAGAGGGCTATGGTGAAAAAGGATAAATCCTCAGATGAAATCTGGAAAGAAGCTTTCTGAGAAACTGCTTAGTGTTCTGTTAATTCGTCTCACAGAGTTTCATCTGTATTTCGTGGATCTCTTTGCTACCCTTATTTCTGTGGAATCTGAAAACAGATATTTCGGATCCCTTTGAAGACCATAAGGCCAAAGGAAATATCCTCCGATAACAAAGAGAAAGAAGCTTTCTGAGAAACTTCTTTGTGTTCTGTGAAATCATCTCACAGAGTTACAGCTTTCCCCTAAGAAGCCTTTCGCTAAGACAGTTCTTGTGGAATTGGCAAAGTGATATTTGGAAGCCCAAAGAGGGCTACGGTGAAAAAGGAAATATCCTCAGCTGGAATTAGGAAAGATTATTTCTCAGAAACTGCTTAGTGTTCTGTTAATTCATCTCACAGAGTAACATCTGTATTTCGTGGGTCTCTGTGCTAGCCTTATTTCTGTGGAATCTGAGAACAGATATTTCGGATCCCTTTGAAGACTATAGGGCCAAAGGAAATATACTC
>NW_020254362.1:0-1248 GCF_003255815.1 Theropithecus gelada
ATAACAAACTGTCTCTCAGACCACAGTGCAATCAAACTAGAACTCAGGACTAAGAAACTCAATCAAAACCGCTCAACTACATGGAAACTGAATAACCTGCTCCTGAATGACTACTGGGTACATAACGAAATGAAGGCAGAAATAAAGATGTTCTTTGAAACCAATGAGAACAAAGATACAACATACCAGAATCTCTGGGACACATTTAAAGCAGTCTGTAGAGGGAAATTTATAGCACTAAATGCCCACAAGAGAAAGCTGGAAATATCTAAAATTGACACTCTAACATCACAATTAAAAGAACTAGAGAAGCAAGAGCAAACACATTTGAAAGCTAGCAGAAGGCAAGAAATAACTAAGATCAGAGCAGAACTGAAGGAGATAGAGACACAAAAAACCCTCCAAAAACTCAATGAATCCAGGAGTTGGTTTTTTGAAAAGATCAACAAACTTGACAGACCACTAGCAAGACTAATACAGAAGAAAAGAGAGAAGAATCAAATAGACACAATAAAAAATGATAAAGGGGATATCACCACTGACCCCACAGAAATACAAACTACCATCAGAGAATACTATAAACACTTCTACGCAAATAAACTAGAAAATCTAGAAGAAATGGATAATTTCCTGGACACTTACACTCTTCCAAGACTAAACCAGGAAGAAGTTGAATCCCTGAATAGACCAATAGCAGGCTCTGAAATTGAGGCAATAATTAATAGCCTACCAACCAAAAAAAGTCCAGGACCAGATGGATTCACAGCTGAATTCTACCAGAGGTACAAGGAGGAGCTGGTACCATTCCTTCTGAAACTATTCCAATCAGTAGAAACTCATTTTATGAGGCCAACATCATCCTGATACCAAAGCCTGGCAGAGACACAACAAAAATATTAGACCAATATCCCTGATGAACATTGATGCAAAAATCCTCAATAAAATACTGTCAAACCAGATCCAGCAACACATCAAAAAGTTTATCCACCATGATCAAGTGGGCTTCATCCCTGGGATGCAAGGCTGGTTCAACATTCGCAAATCAATAAACATAATCCAACATATAAACAGAACCAAAGACAAAAAACACATGATTATCTCAATAGATGCAGAAAAGGCCTTTGACAAAATTCAACAGCCCTTCATGCTAAAAACGCTCAATAAATTCGGTATTGATGGAACATATCTCAAAATAATAAGCGCTATTTATGACAAACCCACAGCCAATATCATACTGAATGGGCAAAA
>NW_020254363.1:0-7532 GCF_003255815.1 Theropithecus gelada
GTGCAAAGATTAGAGAGCAGAACAAGGGTGTAGCGGGTGGGGGGCGGGTACACATCTATCTTTGTGTCCTTTCATTTCCCCCTTCTCACAAGTAACTGGATGTCCAATCTTGGATTTCCAGAGTCTTATAATATAGCCTCACTTTCTGGGTGCAGGAGAGGCTGGTGATGGCTACGGAGGACCATTAGTTGGATGGTATCAAACCTTTCTCTGACAAATTGTAAAATTTTATTTACCACACAGGGGCCTATAGTGAATAGAAGTAGTAAAGACATTAGGGGGCCTAAAAGGGGTGCCAGAAGGGAAAACATTGAAGAGCTCCACCAATTGTTAGCGGCTGTAGTGAATTGTTGCTTTTTCATTTCTAAGCTTAGTTCGTGTAGGCGTTGAACTCTTTCCTCAACTAACCCTGACTCATTTATATAGAAACAGCATTCTTCTTTGAGGAACATACAGGTACCTCCTTTCTCAGCCGTGAGTAAGTCTAAGGCTCTGCGGTTTTGAAGGGTGACCTGTGCTAGGGAGGTGAGCTGCCGCTGAAGGGAGGCTAGGGAATAGGCGGAGTCTTGCATAGCAACAGAGAATTGTTGTAACAGCTTGTCGTTTTCTATCATGGAGTGTTGTAGGGCCCCTCCTGCTAACCCCGCTGCAACGACAGAGGTGGTTAAGGATATTCCGGCAATTAGTGGTAGAAAAACTGCTCGTCTATGTCGCGCAGTTTTAGTTGGGGCGGTCCCTGCCCAGCCTATGAACTCTGCCGGGGTTAGCAGTGTCAGTCGGGGAACTAGGGTAACAGGCATACACAACTGTCCGTCAGAGATGCTTTTGGACAGAGTTTTTAACAGAGTCATATTACACCAGAAGAACACACCAGGGGGAGCATATATGGGACTATTAGGGTATGTAGCCGATTGGTTACAGAGGCTGTTGCTAAATGCCAAATAACAATAGGGGTATTTCTCTTGGTATGGGTCACGGTACAGGGCCACATCGGGTATCATGACTATCGATGAGTTAAAACCTGTATAGTTTGTGGGAGGGGAGGATAGAGGAACAGCCATTAATGGTGGTCTTCCTAGGGTTGCACACATAAAGCAAGAGGACAGGTCGCCTAAACCAGTGAGGTTGGCGAATGCTAGCCCTTCCCGTAATAGAGTTAGCCAGGAGAAGGGCTGCAAGTCTTGTGATAGCTTGGTTTCTTGCCTGTGGATTTGTGTATGGATTAAGGGTTGAATCTGGACTAGACTTCTCCACAGATATAAATGGCTACTGGGCCAGGTACTAGTTGATGAGTAATATACTCCCCCATGTTGTGGGGTTGTCCACCGAGAGTCCCATGGGTCTCTAATTATCCAAGTGTAAGTGACGGGAGACTCAGTTTTGTAAAAATACCACCCTTATCGTTCTCTCCAGTATTGGACAGAGTGCGTCTTACAGTAGCTATATGGACAACCTGCACTCTGGTTCCACCAATAGTTTTTACAATTATATTCAGTTTGATCATATTCAAAACAGATCATGGGTATTGCTGGTTGGGCAATCTGGAACCTAGTGAAATTGAGGTAAACTATAGTATTACACCCTGAGGGGGGGCAGTCTGCGCTAGCTAGCAGTTTACCCGCTTGGGGGGTTTCCCCGGGGTGAGTTTTGTTCTCATAGAGCCAGAACCTCCAGACATAGGGATTAGACGGCGCAGCAGTGAGGAGAGTCAGATGCATAAGGCATAAAAGCATAGGTAAGCTAGACATGGTTACGGCTATGGGGATGACGGCGCAGGGTTAGCTTTAAGGGATTGTTCTTAGCTTTGTCTACAGTCCATGTAACCGGTGCTCCAGACGGCTCGAGAAGGTCGGATGTTGGGTCCACTGGTTTGACGTGTGTGTAGTGGATCCACGAAGCGATGCCTTCTACTTTGAGAGTGGTGGGAGTAGTCAGGAGTACTTGCAGTGGTCCTTTCCACCTGGGTTGAAGAGTTTCTTGCCGGTGGCGCTTGACTAGGACCCAGTCTCCCGGCTGGAACGGATGAGGCGTCGGCGGAGGTCCTGCCTCATACAGTTCTCGTAGTCTGGGCCAAATTTCCTGGTGAATTTTCTGTAAGGCTTGTAAGGAGAACAGGAGCTCAGAGACATTTTCAGTTTCAGGTTTGAGTAAGTCATCTTTTAGACTGGGGACCAGGGGTGGGGGTCTGCCATACATGATTTCATATGGTGTGAGGCCCAGTCTGTAAGGGGTATTTCGGGCCCGGAACAGAGCGTAGGGGAGAAGTACTACCCAATTAGCACCAGTCTCCATGGTCAATTTAGTTAAGGTCTCCTTCAGAGTCCGATTCATCCTTTCTACCTGTCCTGAGCTTTGGGGCCTATAAGCACAATGTAATTTCCAATTTGCCCCAAGAATGGAAGCCAAATCCTGACTTACCTTAGCAACGAAGGCTGGTCCATTGTCTGACCCTATTTGGACGGGAAAGCCATACCTGGGGAGGATTTCTTCCAAAATTTTCTTTGCTACAACCTGAGCAGTTTCTCTCTTAGTTGGGAACGCTTCTGTCCATCCTGAAAAAGTATCTACAAAGACAAGTAAGTACTGATACCCATATTTTCCAGGCTTTATCTCAGTAAAGTCTATTTCCCAATAGATACCAGGCCTAGTTCCTCTACACCTAATTCCTGCGGTGGTCTGGGTTTGGGGGCAAGCGTTGTTTAGTTGGCAGGCTTTGCAATTTGTTGTGACATCGCTGGCCAGTTCAGCTATGCGCCTGATTCTAAACTTGGCGTGCCTGATTAAGTCCATCATTCGCCGGGCACCCAGGTGGGTTGTCTGGTGGATGTGTTCCAACACTTGCCATCCTAATTTTTCTGGTAGGATGGTTTGGTCATTTATATCAGTCCACCACCCATTTTTAACCTGTTTTAGGGGAAGCGTGTTCATCCATTCGCGATCCTGTTCGGTATAGTCGGGAAAACATGGCAAATTTCGCGGGCCAGGATCGGGGAGCTGGAGCGCGGGGAGCTGGAGCGCCAGGAGCTGACTGGGAGCTTTTGCTATGCTCCTTGCGGTTTGGTCGGCTAAGAAGTTGCCTCGAGCAATTGGCGTAGTTGGTTTCTGATGCCCAGGGCAATGTACGATAGCCAATTTCTTTGGTTTCCACAAAGCAGTTAATAGAGCTAGGATCTCTTGCTTGTTTTTTATTTCTTTGCCTTCGGCTGTTAATAGTCCCCTTTCTCTGTAGATGGCCCCATGTATGTGCGCAGTAGCGAAAGCATAGCGGCTATCCGTGTATACTGTTAGTTTTTTCTCTGCCCCTAGGGTGAGGGCCTGTGTGAGGGCTATCAGTTCGGCTCTTTGGGCCGATGTCCCTGGAGGCAAGGGTTCCGCCCAGATTACCTCAGTCTCTGACGTTACAGCTGCTCCTGCATACCGCTGGCCTTGGTGGACGTAGCTGCTGCCATCAGTGAACCAGGTGAGTTCTGTGTCGGGGAGCGGACGATCTTGCAGGTCCTCCCGCACCCCATGCACCTGAGCCAGTATCTCAGTGCACTCATGGAACGGGGCGTCCAAGTCTGGATTTGGCAGCAGTGAAGCAGGGTTTAAAGAGGTTGGGGGCAGAAAAGTTATTCTGAGGGGGTTTAACAGCAGTCCTTGATAGTGGGTGAGCCGGGCATTACTCATCCATCAGTCCGGCGGCTGCCGGAGGACGCCTTCAATGGCATGTGGGGTTATAATGCGCAACTCTTGCCCCATGATAAGTTTATCAGCGTCTCGGACCATTAGGGCGGTCGCCACGATTATCCGCAGGCAGGGTGGCCAGCCAGCAGCCACTGAATCTAATTTTTTTGACAAATAGGCAACTGGCCTCTGCCAGGGGCCTAGGTACTGTGTTAACACGGCTTTTGCAACACCCTTACTTTCATCTACGTATAAGTGGAAGGGCTTGGAGACATCAGGGAGCCCCAGCGTGGGGGCTGATAACAAGGCAGTTTTGATTTGTTGAAAGGCCAGCTCAGCCTCTTCCGTCCAATTGAAGGGCTGCCGTTCCTTTGTTGCCTGGTATAGGGGCTTGGCTAACTCAGCAAATCCGGGTATCCATAACCTACAGAACCCTGCCGACCCCAGGAATTCTCTCACTTGCCGTGTCGACTGGGGTCTAGGGATGCGTAGGACTGTTTCCTTTCGGGCTTTGGTTAGCCAGCGTTGCCCCCCTTTTAATAGGTACCCCAGATAAGTTACCTCTGACTTGCAGATCTGAGCCTTTGTTGCTGAGGCTCGGTAGCCTAGCTCCCCCAGAGTCTTCAAGAGGTCCTCAGTCCCTTGAACACAAGTTTCCGGGGATCTGGCTGCTATTAAGAGATCATCAACATATTGCAAAAGAGTTATTTCAGGGTGTTGCCGCCGGTACTCACCCAGATCTTCATGAAGGGCTTCATCGAACAGGGTTGGCGAGTTCTTGAACCCTTGTGGCAGCCTGGTCCATGTTAGCTGACCATTGATGCCCCTCTCAGGATCCGTCCATTGAAATGCAAAGAGTTCTTGACTTTTGGGAGCCAGAGGAAGGCTGAAGAAAGCGTCTTTTAGATCAAGAATGGTATACCACTGTTTTTCGGGATGTAAGGCACTCAGAAGGGTGTATGGATTGGGCACAGTGGGATGTATGTCCATGACCCTTTTATTAACTTCTCTTAAATCCTGTACTGGCCTGTAGTCCGTACTGTTGGGTTTACGAACAGGTAACAGTGGAGTATTCCAGGATGAGTGGCAAGCCCGTAGGACTCCCTGGTCTAGGAGTCGGCGGATATGGGGTGTAATTCCTTCTCTTGCCTCCAGGGGCATAGGATATTGCCGAACCCGAACCGGGTCCGTCCCTGGCTTAACTTCCACAAATATGGCAGGTCGATGTTTAGCTAGCCCCAAGCCCCCAGTTTCTGCCCACGCTTCAGGGAAACGCTGGAGCCAAGAGTCAATTTCCTGATCGGGGGGCTTTTGCTCTTGATGGAGTCTGTACTCATCTTCTAAGGTGACAGTCAGGATAGATATTGGCCTGTTTTGGGAATCAGTTATCTTGGGCCCTTCTGGCTCAAAGTGGATTTGGGCCCCCATTTTTGTCAGCAAGTCCCTCCCTAGTAGAGGGCAGGGGCTCTCTGGGATGACTAGGAAGGAATGGGAGACTTTTCCCGTTCCTAAGTCTACAGTCCTCTGGGTTGTCCAGGGGTATTTTTTGATGCCTGTGGCCCCGTGCACCCAGGATGTTTTCTTAGACATTTTTCCAATTGGTTTGGTTAAGACTGAGCGTTCCGCCCCAGTATCGACCAAGAAGCGAACTGGGGACCCCTCCACTTGCAAAGTTACCCTGGGTTCGGGGAGGGGGTCCGAACCCCGTCTTCCCTAGTCAGAGTCCTGGGTAACGAGTACAGAGGTAGGGTTAGCTGGTCTCCGTTTCTTTGGGCAGTCTTTAATCCAGTGACCACGTTCCTTGCAATAAGCACACTGATCCTTTTCTAATCCTTGCCTAGAGCCTTGCTTTGTCTGCTTTCTGCTTTGGCCATTCCCTGCCTGGGGGAAAGCTGCTACTAAAACTTTGGTCATTTCTTTGGTTGCCTTGAACTGTTTTTCTTCTGGAGTATCCCTATTATTATAAACTCGCTGGGCCATCTGAAGGAGGTCCTGAATCTGCTTTCCCTCTAAACCTTCTAATTTCTGGAGTTTTCTTCTAATATCTGATGCTGCCTGGTTTACAAAGGACATTACTACCGCGGCCTGATTTTCCGGTGCTTCCGGGTCCATAGGGGTATACTGTCTGAAAGCTTCCATTAATCTCTCTAAATACACAGCAGGGCTTTCTGTCTTACCTTGTAACACAGAATATACTTTAGCCAAATTGGTGGGCTTGCGAGCTGCAGCCGGGAGACCCGCCATTAGAGTCTGGCGATAAATGAGCAGTCGTCCCCTACCTTCTGCCGTGTTGTAGTCCCATCTGGGCCGGGTCAAAGGAAAAGCCGCGTTAATGAGGTCAGGATTTGCAGTTGGCTGGCCGTCATCTCCTGGAACCAGCTTTCTGGCCTCAACTTGGATTCTTTCCCGCTCCTCCGTTGTGAACAGGATTCGGAGGAGCTGTTGACAGTCATCCCAGGTTGGCTGGTGAGTAAACATGACACTGTCTAACAACGAGGTTAGATCTTTGGGATTATCGGAGAACCGAGCATTTTGGGACTTCCAATTGTATAAATCACTAGTGGAAAAAGGCCAATACATGAGACGGGAGAGCCCGGTATCATCGAGCGATCCTATTTCTCTGAGAGGCAGGGCTACGGTGGAGTCAGGGAGTCGGGAAGCTTGGTCCCACAGTACGCGGCCTCGCGTTCAGCCGGCCAGCCCCCCCGGGTTACTTTCGCTCTCGGCTGCTTCCGCTTCTCGGTTTCCCTCTACGGAAGCACCACCCTGGGGGACTGGGTCCTGCGGGATAAGGTGCAGATATGGTGGGGGAAGTGTGGGTTCTAACATTAGGGGGTCCTGGCTGTCCGGCAGCACAGGGGCCAAGGGAGCACAGGGAGTCCTTTGTCTTGTAGGTCGTGTTACTAGGACCTTGCAAGGCTCAAGGATGAATGGAGTTATCCAGGGCGGTGGGTCTTCCACAAGATTTTGCCACACTAGAATATAAGGAATTTGATCAGGATGTCCTGACTGCCCTGGCAGGAAAATCTTAGCTTTTACCTTAGTAATAATAGAGAGACAGAAAGTTCCTTCGGAGGGCCACCCTATGCCGAAAGAGGGCCACTCCAAACGGCAGAAAGTAACTAGCTTTCCCTTCTTTAGTTCTACGCTTAAGTTACGCCCCCGAGCCTTCACATCCTTAAAATTGGTAACAAGGAGTGAGAGCGGCGTGCTCTGGTTGTTGCCCATCTTTGGACTGCTCCTACAAAGAGAAGGGGGGACGAAAATGAGTGTGAAGCAGAGGGGAGTATCCGACAGGTCCGGTCCTGGAAGGGGAAGAAAAGGTTTTATGTTTCGTTTTGGGCTTACACTTAACACTTAACAATAACGGACAGACAGTAATAACGATGAGCATTTGCGAGCGCATGTCGGACTTCTGACCTGAGTCAGACGGGGCAACCAAGGATGGAGGCCCCCAGATGGGCACTGGGGAACGTCTCCCACCAGTCCCGAGTGGCTGTCTTCTAGCGCGTCCGCCAAGACCGTGCCACTTACAGAACAGACCAATACAGATTACAGATTACGGATTTCACGAAATTTCAGGGAGACAGACAGAGACAAAGACAGAGACAGCGGCAAAGCCGGCTTACCTACAGATTAAGATCCGTTGACTTGGGGGTCTGGTGGGCTTGGGGGAAATCCCGGACGAGCCCCCATTTGTTATGCCCAGACCGTTTATTCCCTGAAGAAGACCACCAGAGTCCAGAGTCAAAGCTAAGCAGCAAGGATCTTTATTACAGGTTCGAACCTGGAACTCTCCCTCGCTCGAGAAATGAGACGGGCAGGAGAGCTCCCCCACTGAGCTCCGAACAATGTTATATAGTCTA
>NW_020254364.1:0-1248 GCF_003255815.1 Theropithecus gelada
TTTTGAGACTGAGTCTCACTTTGTCCCTCAGGCTGGAGTGCAGTGGTACGAACTCAGCTCACTGCAAGCTCTGCCTCCCGGGTTCATGCCATTTTCCTGCCTCAGCCTCCTGAGTAGCTGGGACTACAGGCACCCACCACCATGCCTGGCTAATTTTTTTTTCTATTTTTAGTAGAGACAGGTTTCACCATGTTAGCCAGGATGGTCTCAATCTCCTGTCCCCGTGATCCACCAGCTTCGTCCTCCCAAAGTGGTGGGATTACAGCTGTGAGTCACTGTGCCCGGCCGCTTGCTTCCTATTTTCTATGAACTCATGGCACTACTGTTGGACCTTTCTAGGTTCCTCTCCTGCTCCTGGAACGTCCTTTCCACTGTAAAACATTTGCTCACCCTTTCTTCTGTAATTGCATCCTTATCTTAGCTAAGCAAAACTATTTTCTGAATCAACTATCTCCCTGATGGCTTTTCAAATAGAGACTGCTGTAGGAGACGAAAGGTTTCCATGTTCTCCTAACTCTTCACATACTCAGTGACTCCTCTCCTGTTACTCGAAACCCTTCCTACTTACAAGCTGATATTCTACATTCTATTTCTCAGTTTCTGTCATCAGTAGATCTCTAGGCCCCTCTCCCACATTCAGCCAACCTATCCAATACCTGAGATCACACCAAGGTGTGGTGTGGCCACGTTCCAGTCAACAGAGTTCTTTGCTTTCTACTCCAAGACTTGCACTTGTCCGTATCCCTAACTGTGCTGCTCCATACTAGAAGTCTTACACTGTAATGCTCCACTCTTGGCCCATGGCTTCGTCTTTTAGTTCCTCTTCTCTTCTTGTTTCTATGTAGGGACTCATCAAAACATCTACACTCTTTCTCTCTTACTTTCTATTCCTTCCTTCCTTCCTTCCTTCCTTCCTTCCTTCCTTCCTTCCTTCCTTCCTTCCTTCCTTCCCTTCCTTCCTTCTTTCTTCCTTCTTTCTGTCCTTCCTTCCTTCCTTCTTTCTTTTGCATGTTTCTCATCTAAGACATCCAGACTGGAACTTTTCACATCTTCTGCCAATGTATCAGTTGCTCTCTTTGCTTCCTGCTCCCTTTCGTAGCTAGCCCAAGTCCCACAGTGTAGCTCATGGACTTCTTTCTTCACCTCTTTCAGCTTTCTCACTTCCTCATTCCTCTGGGACACAAAACTTGTCTATTGGTCATCAAAATTGTTTGACCCAACATATTTCATGGTAGTGGTAACATCAAT
>NW_020254365.1:0-1248 GCF_003255815.1 Theropithecus gelada
CACTAAAACTGTTATTTTCAATAACCATTATTCTAACATTGAAATACACAGGTTAATGTTATATAAAAAGTCTCTAGAAATTTACTTCTAGTTTTTGATACTTTCATATTAGATTTTTTTTTTCTTTTTTTGAGACAGAGTCTCGCTCTGTCATCCAGGCTGGGGTGCAGTGGCATGATCTTGGCTCAGTGCAACCTCCGCCTCCTGGGTTCAAGTGATTCTCATACCTCAGGCTCCCAAGTAGCTGGGATTACAGGCATGTGCCACCATACCTGACTGATTTTTGTATTTTTAGTGGAGACCGGGTTTTGCTAGTTTGGCCAGGCTGGTTTGAAACTCCTGGCCTCGAGAAATACGCCCTCCTCAGCCTTCCAAACTGCTGGAATTACAGGCATGAGTCACTGCACCTGGCCTATATTGGTTTGTTGATGGGAATGCTTGGACCTTTTTGCATAAATGGATCAGGAAATTTTAAGAGAACTAAACTAGAGAACCCTATCAATGTGAAAATAATCTTATTTCACTGAGGTACAAAAATTAATATGTTTATTAACTTTTATTCTATACGTAGATATGCTGATAACTTTAGAACATTGTCTGCAATGATAAGTAAATTGTATTCTTGAACTCTCATCACAACTTTGCAATGCCTAAATTACAGGACAAATTGAAAAACATAATAGCTACATGTAGTATACTGACATAAGTGATTCTGATGTGTTTCCTTAACAATATGCCATAGCATTCTACCGTTAATTTGATCATTTATTTTTGTTGGGGGTGCGGGGACATGACTTAATCATCTTATTAAATACAACTTCTTTCCTTATACAGCAGCTTACTCTTACTTCTATTAGGATTTTTGTGCTTTAGTTATTGTCACTTTAAATATATTTTCACTGTTGAAATCTTCACAGCATGTTTGATGAAATCTATTTTTGAAATTTTCTTAGGTATATTTCTGTCAAGTAGGCATGTTAACAAATACAATCACCCAAAAGACCCTGAAACCTAGTGTAATCTCTTTTCAATCCAAGCATGAGGATTCATCTTCATATTCACACTGTATGAATGTTTGGTAGGCTTTGACAGGCTTGCACATAATCAATTATATACGTCCCTTTTCTTTTAGAGTCTCCTCATAAAGATGGTCTTCTGAAGGTAATACCTTTTATATTTTTATCTTGAGTATTAACTACATATTTTATGAAGTATACATTATATATTAATTATTTTGTTTCCAAACCC
>NW_020254366.1:0-1248 GCF_003255815.1 Theropithecus gelada
GTCTGATCCGCTTTGATCCTGTCCGACCCAGTTTGATCCGGTTTGAACTGGTTCGCGCCGGTCCGATCTGGTTTGATCCGGTCCCATCCGGTTTGAGCCGGTCTGATCCGGTTCGAACCGGTTTGAGCCAGTTTTATCCGGTCTGATCCGGTTTGATCCGGTCTGATTCTGTTCCATCCGGTTTGAACCGGTCTGATCCGGTTCGAACCGGTTTGAACCGGTCTGATCCGGTTCCATCCGGTTTGAGCTGGTCTGATCCGGTTTGATCCGGTTCCATCCTGTCTGATCCGGTTTGATCCGGTACCATCCTGTCTGATCCGGTCTGATCCGGTTTGATCCGGTCTGATCCGGTTTCAAACGGGTTTGATCCGGTCTGATCCGGTTTGTTCCGGTTCCATTCGTTTTGAGCTGGTCTGATCCGGTTTGATCCAGTTCCATCCGGTCTGATCCGGTTCCATCCGGTTTGAGCCGGTTCCATCCGGTTGGAGCCGGTCTGATCCGGTTTGATCCTGTCCGACCCAGTTTGATCCGGTTTGAACTGGTTCGCGCCGGTCCGATCCGGTTTGATCCGGTCTGATCCGGTTTGATCCGGTCCCATCCGGTTTGAGCCGGTCTGATCCGGTTTGAGCCAGTCAGATCCAGTTTGATCCGGTTTGAGCCAGTTTGATCCGGTCTGATCCGGTCTGATCCGGTTCCATCCGGTTTGAACCGGTCTGATCCGGTTCGAACCGGTTTCATCCGGTCTGATCCGGTTTGAGCTGGTCTGATCCAGTCTGATCCGATTTGAGCCCGTTCCATCCGGTTTGAACCGGTCTGATCCGGTTGGAACCGGTTTGATCCGGTCCCATCCGGTTTGAGCCGGTCTGATCAGGTTTGATCTGGTCTGATCCGGTCCCATCCGGTTTGAACCGGTCTGATCCGGTTCGAACTGGTTTCGTCTCGTCTGATCCAGTCTGATCCGGTTTGATCCGGTCCCATCCGGTTTGAGTCCGTCTGATCCGATTTGAGCCAGTCCTATCCAGTTTGATCCAGTTTGAACTGGTTCGAGACGGTCCAATCCGGTTTGATCCGGTCTGATCCGGTCTGAAATGGTTCCATCCGGTTTGAACCGGTCTGATCCGGTTCGAACCGGTTAGAGTCAGTTTGATCCAGTCTGATCCGGTTTGATACGGTTTGATCTGGTCACAGCCGGTTTGAGCCAGTCTGATCCGGTTTGATCCTGTCCGATCCAGTTTGATCCGGTTTGAA
>NW_020254367.1:0-1248 GCF_003255815.1 Theropithecus gelada
CTGCATTCCATCCCACTCTCCATTCCACTCCACACCATTCTCCATTCAATTCCATTCTCCATTCCAGTTTATTCTTCATTTCATTCTATTCTGCATTCCATTCCATTCTCCATTCCATTCTGTTCTCCATTCCATTCCATTCTCTATTCCATTCTTCGTTCCATTCCATTCCGCATTCCACTCCATTCTCCATTCCATTCTCCATTGTATTCTGCATTCCATTCCCTTATCTGCTCCCTTCCATCCTGTATTCCATTCCATTGTCCATTCCATTCTCCATACCATCCTTAATTCCATTCCATTCCATTCCATTCTCTACTCCATTCTATTTACCACTGCATTCCATTCCATTCTCCATTCCATTTCACATTTTATTCCTTTCTCCATTGTATTCGATTCCCCATTCCATTCTCCATACCATCCTCCATTCCATTCCATTACATTGTATTCCATTCTCCATTCCATTCTATTCACCATTGCATTCCATTCCATCCTCCATTGCATTTTATTCTCCATTCATTCCCCATTCCATTCCATTCTCTACTCCATTCTATTCGCCACTGCATTCCATTCTCCATTAGATTCCATTCCATTCTCCATTTTCTGTTCCATACCATTCCATTCTCTATCATTGCATTCCATGCTCCATTCCATTCCATCCTCCATTCCACTCCATTCTCCATTCCATTCACCACTTCATTCCATTCGATTCTCCTTTCTTTTCTCTTCCATTCTCCATTCCGTTCCATACCATTCTCCATTCCAGTTCATTCTCCATTCCATTCCGCATTCCATTCCATTCTCCAGTCCATTCCATTCTCCATTCCATTCTATTCTCCATTCTATTCCCTTTTATTCTCCATTCCATTCCATTCTCCATTTCATTCCACTCTCCATTCCAGTTTCATCTCCATTCCATTCCAGTCTCTATTCCATTCCATTCCAAAGCATTCTCCAATCCATTTTCCATTCCATTCCTTTCCCCCTTTCCATTCCATTCCCCATTCAATTCCTCATTTCACTCCATTCTCCATTCCATCCTCCATTGCATTCCACTCTCCATTCCATCTCCATTCCATTGTCCATTCTATTCTCCATTCCATTCTATTTCCATTCCATCCGCATTCCATTCTCCATTCCAGTCCATTCTCTATTCCATTCCATTCTATTCCATTCTCCTTTCCATTCCATTCTCCATTCAATTTTTCATTCTCCATTCCATTGCATTCTGTTCCATATTCCATTCCA
>NW_020254368.1:0-1249 GCF_003255815.1 Theropithecus gelada
GCAGCTCTCTGAGCCTGTCTATGCCTCTGAAAAGTGAGAAGATGAACTTCATAGAGTTCTTGTAGGGACTAAATGGCATAAGACTCAGCAAGCAGGTGCCTAGTGCCTGGCTCTGTACAAAGGTTACTTAGGATATTCTGGTTGATTCTATATATTTTTTTCTGTCTTTTTGCCCAAGAAATTCTCCTCCATTGGCCTGTGTCCCTCTACATTTGAAACAGCACCTAGAAAGCAAAGCTGTTTTTGCATTGGTAAACCACATTTGAGATTCTTTCTAGCTGGATTTTGTCCTTGACACAGAATGAACAAACTTCCTAGGGTGCTGAAGAGGATTCCCTACCCAACTCAGATATCTGAGGAGGTTCTTGTTGAGGTTTGTTTATTCAGTACATATATTTTCAGCACAATGTGTAAAGTCAGTTTTCTAGATGCTTGGCATAATTCAGTGAACAAATGACAGTCCCTGGGCCTCTGCATGTTTACTGCTAATTATGGAGCTTCTATTACACAGCGAGCACTGCCCTGTGTATGTTCANTTTTTTTTTTTTTTTTTTTTTTTTTTTGAGACGGAGTCTTGCTCTGTGCCCCAGGCTGGAGTGCAGTGGCGCGATCTCGGCTCACTGCAAGCTCCGCCCCCCCGGGTTCACGCCATTCTCCTGCCTCAGCCTCCCAAGTAGCTGGGACTACAGGCGCCCACCATCTCGCCCGGCTAATTTTCTTGTATTTTTAGTAGAGACGGGGTTTCACCGTGTTAGCCAGGATGGTCTCGATCTCCTGACCTCGTGATCCGCCCGTCTCGGCCTCCCAAAGTGCTGGGATTACAGGCTTGAGCCACCGCGCCCGGCCGAGGTTTGTTTATTCAGTACATATATTTTCAGCACAACGTGTAAAGTCAGTTTTCTAGATGCCTGGCATAATTCAGTGAACAAATGACAGTCCCTGGGCCTCTGCATGTTTACTGCTAATTATGGAGCTTCTATTACACAGCGAGCACTGCCCTGTGTATGTTCATTTATGTGCCAAAACAATCTCATGGTATATGAAGCCTCCTATTGTTTACATAAACAAATTAGCTCAATAAACTTGATTATGTCAATTACAAAAAGGACAATCATGAAAGAAAAAGTGGCTTAAACGGAGTTCTCCAATGAAAAGAAAAAGAATGAATGTAACTTAAAACACTCACTGTAGAAACACTAACATCTAAAAGTTATTTTCTGATCATGATTACATTTCATAAAAGTCATTC
>NW_020254369.1:0-1247 GCF_003255815.1 Theropithecus gelada
TGCCCTATATTCTTCAAAGGGATCCGAAATATCTGTTCTCAGATTCCACAGAAATAAGGCTATCAAAGATATCCACGAAATACAGACGTAACTCTGTGAGATGAATTAACAGAACTCTAAGCAGTTTCTCAGAAAGCTTCTCTCCAGATTTCATCTGAGGGTATTTCCTTTTTCATCATAGCCCTCTATGGGCTTCCACATATCACTTTGCCAATTCCACAAGAACTGTCTTAGCGAAAGGCTTCTTGAGGGGAAAGCTATAACTCTGTGAGATGATTTCAAGAACACAAAGAAGTTTCTCAGAAAGCTTCCTTCTCCTTGTTATCGGAGGATATTTCCTTTGGCCCTATAGTCTTCAAAGGCATCCGAAATATCTGTTGTCAGATTCCACACAAATAAGGCTAGCAAAGAGATCCATGAAATACAGATGTAACTCTGTGACATGAATTAACAGAACACTGAGCATTTTCTCAGAAAGCTTCTTTCCAGATTTCAGCTGAGGATATTTCCTTTTTCAACATAGCCCTCTATGGGCTTCCACATATCACTTTGCCAATTCCACAAGAACTGTCTTAGCGAAAGGCTTCTTCAGGGGAAAGCTGTAACTCTGTGAGATGATTTCAAGAACACAAAGAAGTTTCTCAGAAAGCTTCCTTCTCCTTGTTATCGGAGGATATTTCCTTTGGCCCTATATACTTCAAAGGCATCCGAAATATCTGTTCTCAGATTCCACACAAATAAGGCTAGCAAAGAGATCCATGAAATACAGATGTAACTCTGTGACATGAATTAACAGAACACTGAGCATTTTCTCAGAAAGATTCTTTCCAGATTTCAGCTGAGGATATTTCCTTTTTTACCATAGCCCTCTATGGGCTTCCAAATATCACTTTGCCAATTCCACATGAACTGTCTTAGCGAAAGGCTTCTTCAGGGGAAAGCTGTCAGTCTGTGAGATGATTTCATAGAACACAAAGAAGTTTTTCAGCAAGCTTCTGTATCTTTGTTATCGGAGGATATTTCCTTTGGCCCTATAGTCTTCAACGGGATCCGAAATATCTGTTCTCAGATTCCACAGAAATAAGGCTAGCAATGGGATCCACGAAATACAGACGTAACTCTGTGAGATGAATTAACAGAACACTAAGCACTTTCTCAGAAAGCTTCTTTCCAGATTTCATCTGAGGGTATTCCCTTTTTTAACATAGCCCTCTATGGGCTTCCAAATATCACTTTGCCAATTCCAC
>NW_020254370.1:0-332 GCF_003255815.1 Theropithecus gelada
ACTGAGGGGAAAGCTGTAACTCTGTGAGATGATTTCAGAGAACACAAAGAAGTTTCTCAGAAGGCTTCTTTCTCTTTGTTATCAGAGGATATTACCTTTAGCCCTATAGTCTTCAAAGGGATCGAAGTATCTGTTCTCAGATTCCACAGAAATAAGGCTAGTAAAGGGATCCACGAAATACACATGTAACTCAGTGAGATGAATTAACAGAACACTCAGCAGTTTCTCAGAAAGCTTCTTTCCAGATTTCATCGGAGGATATTTCCTTTTTCACCATAGCCCTCTATGGGCTTCCAAATATAACTTTGCCAATTCCACAAGAACTGTCTTAG